>NC_090821.1:4067763-4367763 GCF_000390325.3 Nicotiana tomentosiformis
TCTTTTTACGTTTTATGTGAACAATAAGCCTTTTGGTTTTCTTAATGCCACAGTTCTTTCCAATGGTGAATGTTGTGTGAATGGGGTGGCTCTTCCCAACGATGGATGGCGTGACAACCTTCTTAAGGGATTGAGTCCATTTTCTTTATGTTTTTGTATATATAATAGTAATGAATAAAAGTGTCTCAAGCAGGCTTCACTTGGTACTAACATATTTACCTTCGACCTTATGGTTAGAAACAAGTTGATTGGTAAAGAATAGCTCTAGTTGTGACCTTTAGACTCTTGTGTTGACTAAAACAATCATCGAGTGGTTTCTTTGAGCCATTTGTGATTTTCAATCTTAGCTAGGGTTGTTGTGGGCCCTCGACTCTATTCTCTTTAACAATCCAGCAGCTTGAGAGGTGAGGTATTGAATTGCAAGTCCAAGTTTCGTGCCAATTAGTCTAGAACTTGCCCTGAATGTTTGTCTAGGCAAAATTCTAAGTGTAGCTCGACTTGAAAAATGATTGTAGGCTCTCCTTGATCCAAATTGAAACTTGAAAGTTTCTGTAGCCAACCAATGTGATATCCCTAGTCAACCCCTTTGAGCTGAAGCCCTTTTTCATTCAATAGCCATGTTACAAGCCTTTATCCGTTTTATAATGACCCTCTCTTGGCACCCGATCTTTCCTTAGCATTCTTGATACAATTGGCAAAAGCATAAGTTTGGGGGAGAGACGAGTAATGTGAAAGTGATAAAAGGTACAAAGAACAAAAAAAAAATGAAGAAAAGGGAATGCAAAGAAAAAGTAAGAAAGGCCAAAAAGAAATATGTCAAAAAGAAAGTGAATAAAGTAAAAAGTTGAAGGGATTCAAAGAAAGCGATGATGAAAGGCATGGAGTGATTAGAAAAGGAGAAAAATAATTATCATGAGCAAGAAAGAGTGACATTACGTCTCTCTAGTTCCCCTAAGGAAGAAGAAGATGACTCAAAGAGTCAAGAAAGTATGAGCCCAAAAGAGGAAATGGAGTGCTTAAGGAAAGATAAAATCATCATATGCCGATAAGTCCTACCTTGTTCCAAAAGCCTTCATTACATTCCCGCAAAAGCCCTATATGATTTCAAGTTGAGTGAGTGTACATTAGTGGTGATTTACATAAGGGGCAAGCTTATGGTACTTAGAGCCGGACTTGTGACATTCTTTTGAGAGAGATGGGCGCACTTCTTCACAATCCTTGTTTTGAGTGTTACAATCTAAAGTGAGATTTGCTTATGGAGAGTAGAGGAGGAGGAGTTTGGGTTCCACAATGACCTATGTGATAGAGCGAGCTTCCTTGATGAATTAAGTCAACTCTTGATGCTCTAGTATAACATTAGAACTACGGTGCTCAAAAGGTCAAAACATGGAGTTGTTGATAATTCATTTGTGTTGAGGGTAATTGTTAGTCCTAATTGATGCATGATTGATTCACCTTAGGCTATCTGAAATATCCTTTTTTTCTAGTGGAGTTGGGAATTACCTTATTTGCTTGAGGACAAGTAAAAGCTTAAGTTTGGAAAAGTTGATAA
Source organism: Nicotiana tomentosiformis (assembly GCF_000390325.3). Classification (NCBI taxonomy): domain Eukaryota; kingdom Viridiplantae; phylum Streptophyta; class Magnoliopsida; order Solanales; family Solanaceae; genus Nicotiana; species Nicotiana tomentosiformis. The sequence goes on from NC_090821.1 coordinate 4,069,316, forward strand.
GTAGGGATTTTAACCTATTATTTGCTCTCTTTTACTTGTGTTTTAGGCCAAAAATGCTTGAAGGTATTCCCGAAAACTAATAAAATATGCATGCTTGCAAGAATTGTTCAAAATGAGCCAAAGGAATCAAAATCTAATTACAAAGGAGTCAAAAGTTGAACAAAAATCAAGGCTGGGTAAAGAGGTCTGAAGTGCGGACCGCACCAATATTGTGCGGCCGCGAAAGCCATGATGCGGCCGCGATCATAATTATGCAATCCACAAGAGGGAGATTCAGAGAGTGTGATTTTGGGCTAAATGATGAGCGCGGACCGCACCAGAAATGTGCAGCCGCAAAAGTCCCTGTGCAGCCGCAATTGAAATTACATGGACCGCGATGACTGAGATTCAGAAGGCTGATAACTTGAGCAAAAGAGAAAAGTGCGGACCGCACCAGAACTGTGCGGCCGCAGAAGTCCCTTGTGCGACAGTGATCGAAATTATGCGGTCCGCAAGATGAAGAATCAGAGAGTTGATTTCAAGCCAAACTCAAGCAAGTGCGGACCGCATCATTTTTATGCGGCCGCATAATTTGGAGCGCGGCCGCACTTAGAATTTTGCGGTCCGGGAAAGCAAGAGTGCGGCCATACTCAGAATTACGCAGCCGCACAATCTCCGCAGGGGTATTTTTGTCAGATATTTTTAACTTAGTATAAATAGAACTTTTTATCATTTTTAGGTTATGTTATGTTTTGTATGAGCACCTGGGACGGTTGACTTTTCTGTTTTCATAAATTTTGTACTAGATTCACTTTTTAACATTAGATTTTCATTCCATAAATTAATATTATGGATTTTATCTTAATTTCATCTTTAATTTTATTATTTCGATGAGCAGCTAAGCCCATAACTAGGGTTGTGACCCAACCCTAGTGTGGGTATTTAATGGGTATTTAATTTTAGGGCTTGAATGTGAATGGGTTAGTGATATTTAGCCTAGTTCTTGCCAGAACTCAAGAATTAATGGTTGCAAACGTTGATTCATGCCTTTATGACTTAGTCTCTACTTGAGAAAGAGGGACTAAGTCTAGAAAAACTAGGCGAACAAGGAATTTGGGTGAACTCAAGAAATTGATAGCCCCAATTAAAGGGTTAAACCTAGAGATAGTAATACCCAACTTGAGCTAATATCACTTGATTTGCATAAATACCCATTTGGACTTGAGAAAGCCAAATTGGACAAAATCACTCAAACTACCGAGAGGTATAGAGTGAGTATCCGGGTGTGATAGCTATATTACAATTCCAACTAATCAAGCTTGCCCTAGATTTTGCTACCCGTTAGATATCCACCTAGGTAGAAGTCACTACCCTAGTCTCTTTAAACATTTGAAAAACAACAACAAAAATATTGTCCTTAGTTTCAATTATTGCAATCTTTAGAGTAAAGTTAGAAGTAAAAATCAAACCCAAACTTATGAAAGCATAATTAGATTCAAAACCCGCATCTAGCTTATATATAAACCTAATTCCAAACATTAACTACCTATGGATTCGATCCCGACCTAGTTAGGTTAAAACTGCATCGACCACCCTCGCTACTCAATAGTAGTGTAGGCTTGGACCCGATCAGTAGGTGGGACTAAAATAGAAGGGCTCTACATACTTCTAACAAATTTCTATGGTTGCGCTCTACCACACCATTTTGTTGAGGTGTAGCCACACAACTAGTTTGATGAATAATTCATTTAGAAAGAAAGTAGGTAGTTGCACTAATGCTAGAATCAAGCTCCAATGCATTATCAGATTTGGCCTTTTTTACTTTGGTGTTAAACTGCCTTTCCTCCATAGAAATGAAAGATTTAAGTATGGTAAAGGCATTTCCTTTGGTGCTTAAAAGGTAGGTCCAAGTGCCACTACTAAAATCATTTACAATGGTAAGAAAATATTTGAAACTATCATGGGTGGCTGTTTTATAAGGTCCCATGAATCAATATGAATGAGATCAAACATCTTGGTAGAAGAAATACAACTATTGGGAAAAGGTAACTTGTGCTGTCTAGCTCAGGGGAAAATTGTACAAGGAACTCCAGCTTTATTAAGAGCAAACTGTGGTAAAGCAGCAATATTTTTCATGTTGGAAAGTGGCATATGTCCCAATCTAATGTGCCATACATTTTGACAAGGATAAATAGTAGTAGACATAGATTGAATAGGAGAACTATTGCTGGTACATTCAGTAGATGAGATGAAGAAAGTTTCTCCACCAACTAATTGTCCAGAGGGATAATGTTTTGATCGTAGAAGATATAGGCCATTACTGAGTCTACCAAGATCCAAAGGCCTCTTCAAGGAAAGGCCCTCAGTGAGCAGAGAAAAGCACTAAAGATTAAATCACAGCCAAATTGGTAGCAAAACTTGTGAACAGATAACAAGTTGAATTTAAAAGAAGGAACATATAGGACTCTGTCTAAAATCATATCTGGGAACAAGGATACCTTTCCTGCATGAGTGACTCTGATTTTGTAAGAATTTGGTAGATTAACAGTTAAAGGTTGAGTTAGGACTATGATGTCAAACAAGATAGATTTATCAAAGGTCATGTGCTCAGAAGCATCTGAGTCAAGAATCCATGAGTGTATGAAGGAGTTATCAGGAAGTAAAGAGGGTAGAATAGGGGCAATACCAGCACACTTAGCAGTAGCATTAACCTCAGAACTTGAAGCAGCATGTTGACCAATTTTGACTTGATGTAGAATATCCATAAGTTGAGAATATTGTTCATGACTTATTCCTACAATATACTTGGTGAAGTACTGTGTGTCTGAGCCGGCGTCGATGCACTGTCAACAAGTACAATCAGTACGTGTCTCTATAAAACTTTCAGTCACCAACGTAGTTGACTGCATTAATTTTTTAAGATATTTTAAACTTTATTTGCCCTTTTATTTCACTTTTTCACATTATAAAATCTCAACAATTCCCCGACTCCCCAAAGTACAAACTTCACTCTTTAACATCGCAATGGGCTTTCAACAAATCTTTTCTCCAATCTCCATCTCCGGCCAGAAAATGGCTGGGTTTCGTCGCCGCCGTTTGGGTCCAATCCATTTTCGGCAACAATTACACTTTCTCGAACTACTCCGACGCCCTTAAATCCCTTATGTCCTTAACACAACTCCAACTCAGCAACCTCTTCGTCGCTAAAGGCGTCGGAAAATCCTTCAGAATCTTCGCCGGCTTAGCTTCCAACCGATTACCGACTCCCCTAATTCTCCCCATTGGCTCAGTAGAAGGATTCATAGGCTACGATGTTCAGTGGCTTGTCGTTAGTGGTCGAATTCAACCACTTCCTTATTGGGTTATGTGTATTTTCTTATGCATGGGTGGGAAGTGGGAACAGTACAACGTGGATGAACACAACCATTTTAGTTACCTGTATTCGTAATTTTCGAAAAAACAGAGGTCCAGTTTTCGGGATTTTAAAAGGGTATGTGGGTTTGGGTTTAAGTACGGCTATATTTACTTATATTTGTGCTCTTTTCGCAAGTGATCCTTCAACATTTTTACTCTTGCTTTCTATAGTCCCTTTTGTTGTTTGTCTTACGGCAGTTGTGTTTTTACGTGAAATTGCACCTTCGTCCACAATAGCTGAAGAGAAAGAGGAAGTGAAATATTTTGGTGTTATTAATGTTGTTGCTGTTTTTATAGCGGTTTATTATTTGTTAGCTTTTGACATTTCAGGGCCTCATGGTATTATTATTTCGCAAATATTTGTTGTTATACTTCTAATCCAATTAGCATTGCTTATGTTCATTCCTTTGTATATAATGGTCAAGCATTTTATCCGTTCAAATTCGGAGAATTTGGATTTTGAAAACAACAATGTTGCAACTGATACCACAAAATTGTGGAGAAAAAGGAGGAATTGATAAATGAAAATAGGGGGAGAAGAGAGTGCCTGTGACAGGAGAAGACCATACAATATTTGAGGCAATGAGGACTATGGATTTTTGGATACTAGTCTCTCGCGTGTGTATGTGAAAACTTTTGTATTGAACTCAAAACTTTTATTAGTAAAACAAAGAACTCGATCAATATTTTTCGAAAGCGCTTACATACACAATCTAATTAAGCCACAACTCTTTCCATCATTCTTAATTAAATCGATACTTGGATCAAATGAAATACTGACCTCTTTTATATTTAAGTGACTAAATTTACTTAGCACTTTCTCGAAGAATGAGATATTGACTCAATATATATAACCTCATTATTTCTTTTAATCTTGATATCTAATAAGGTATCACTTTTCCAAGATCCTTTCTTTAATATGTGGAAGATACAAAACTATCGTTTCTATCTTGTCATTCATATCATTGCTTAAATCAACAAATCAAAAATAATACAAAACGATCATATATCCACCAAGAATTTTGCGAGAGTTGAGATACAAAATTTAAATAAATATTTTGTATTTCAAGTACTTCTAATTATATTACATACTAATAGCCTGTTTGACCAAGTTTTTTCTTGGCCAAAAGTGTATTTTTTTTGTCAAAAATATTTTTTTCTTCAAAGTTAAGGAGTTTGGCTAAGCTTTTTGAAGGAAAAAAAATATTTTTGAGTTGAAGCAGAAGCATTTTTTGAGAAGCAGAAAAACGTAGCGTCTCCCCAAAAATACTTTTTGAAAAGCACTTTTTAAATTGATTAGCCAAACACAACTGCTTCTCACAAAAACTAATTTTTTTAAATGCGCCTTTGAAAAAAGTACTTCTCAAAAATAGATAGATTTTTCTAGCTTGGCCAAACAGGCTATAAGTCTAGTATTAACTTTTAATTATAAATCAAACATCCTAAAATTTTGATTGTTCTAAGTTGCTTTTTCATAAAATTTATGTATCAAACTTTGCTCACTACATTTCATCGTCAAGTTAAAGACATTGCGATATTACACATTTCTTCTAAAAAGACAATGCTTTCATATAATGTCTTTACTCTTTAATTATAAATATCATTTTTTATGATTTAATAATGGCACAACAGTTTTAATGTTTAGATATCTTCCTTGCAGACAAAGTATTTCATATTATCTCATAACTTGAATGTCAATCCTTACGTAACATAGTTATTTGTTAATTTAAAACTTATTTTATTTGGTACGGAATAAGTAATTACTATGAGCATATATATCAAAGAGGTTGCTTTTAAATTTAATATGCATTTTAATATCATAACAGTTGTGGCATCTATTCCAATATTTTTGATAAATATTTTTACAAAATTTACAAAGAGTAGAAATTCATAAATAAATAGAAGTAGAATTAAGAAAGTAGAACTTGTTATTTTATCTCTTTCTTCTCAATTTACTGATTTGAAATTATGTCGTAGATCATCACAAAATGAAAATCAGATGGAACAAGCTTTTAATTTTTGAATTTATTTTAGGTTGTGTCACCTCATAAAGAGTTGTGTTTGCCTTTGGCATGATGCCTAACTTGAAAACCTTTTACCAACATGAATCGTGAATCATGAGAGGGACGTTGTCACGACCCAAAACTCTAACATGTCGTGATGGCGCCTATCGATGGTACTAGGCAAGCCGACCTTTCAAAATACTTCAATATTTCATAAAATGGATAATTCAAAGCTTTTTCATACCAGAAATTTTTACAAAAACCGGAGTTGAATTCAAAATAAAATGCAGAAAGATAGCCCCAAACATCGGGGTGTCACCAAGTCATGAGTATCTAGATATCCAGACTAATAAAAATAGTGTCTAATTATCAATACAGGAAAGAAAGAAAACATAGAAGGAGAGACAAGGTCTGTGGACGTCAGTAGCTACCTCGTAGTCTCCGATACTCGATCGCGCACGAGCCCAACGACCTCCGTGATAAAATATACCTGGATCTACACATGAAGTGCAGGGTGTAGCATGAGTACAACCACTCAGCAAGTAACAGAAATAAATAAGGAACTGAGAAGCAGTAACGAGCTATACAATTACAGTTCATTTTCAATAATTCCAGCAAAGAATAGACATGCTTTCACATCCGGTAGTTTAAATCGAATGAGTTTTATACAGTTAAAGTTCAGGTAATCCAGATATAGGATCTTTCAGGAATTTCACAACAATGACAAATAGCAACTAAGTGCATCAACAAATGAAAAAGCAAGTACAGCCTCTCAGGGCAACAGTCACTCAACTCGTCACAACAACTTAAATCACTCGGCTCTCAGCCCTCAGTACTCACACTCAATAGGTACCTGCACTCACTGGGGGTGTGCAGACTCCGGAGGGGCTCCTTTCAGCCCAAGCGCTATATCCGCACGGATAAGTCACGTGCTATAGTATCAATATGTAGAACCGTACGGATAACTCACGTACCATAGTATCAATACCTCATAGACAGGCCCTCGGCCTCACTCAGTCATCAACCTCTCTAGTCTCTCGGGCTCTCGAAAATCAAAAAGATAAGCCCAAATAAAGATAACATAGTGTATCAACAAGAATCAAGAAGAGGCTGAGATATGATACGCAAGTAAATCCATGACTGAGTACAAGACAACAATTAGCAAGTAATTCAACAAGTATGCGACCTCTGCGGGTCCCAATAGTACCATCACATAGCCTAAGCGTGATTTCTAACGTGATTTGCAGTCAAATTGAGCATATAGCTAGCAACAAGTTATTCAACTTTACAGTTTCACGGAATGGACCAAGTCCCAATTCCTACGGTGCACGCCCACACGCCCGTCACCTAGCATGTGCGTCACCTCCAAAATACTTACATAATCCAATAATCCGGGATTTCATACCCTCATGACCAGATTTAAAATTGTTACTTACCTCAAACCGCGCAAACTCCTACTCCGCAATACCTTTGCCCCTCGAATCAATCTCCACATGCCCCGAATTCCGACAAAAGTCACAAAATACGAACACCCATTCACTCACGAGTCTACCCGTACAAGAATTACTCGAATCCGACCTTAAATCACCTTCCAAAACTCGAAATTATAGTCTATGAAGTTTCTACCATTTTATCCCAATTTTCTAACTCAAATCCCTAATTAGAAGATGAAAATAGCAATAGATTCATGAAATAAAGTCCAATCCGAGTTAGAACCACTTACCCCAACAATCTCCTTGAAGAAATCTCGAAGAATCGCCTCACAACGAGTTCTCCAACTCCCAAAAATCGAAATGGGAAATCAACCCTTGAAATCTCATTTTTCTGCCCAATAAACTCGCTTCTGCGAGCGTTCAACCGCACCTGTGGTACCGCACCTGCAGAAAATCAATCGTATGTGCGAAAATGACTTAAATGGCTGGGACCGCATCAACGAGCATTGGGCCGCACCTGCGAGCCCGCTCCTGCGGTTCGACTTCCGCATTTGCGACCCTTGTCCAAACCACCCATACCGCACATGCGACCATCACTCCGCATCTGCGGATGCGCAGCTGCGGCTCCCTTCTCGCACCTGCGCTCACAGACCTTCTTGACCAAAAGCCCCTTTGCGCCCTTCATATCGCAGATGCGATCCCGCACATGCAGTTTCCCCACCGCAGGTGCGAAACACCAGAAACTAGCAAAGCTTCAGCAATTTCATAAGTCCAATATTTCATCCGCTAAGCACTCGAAATCAACCCGAAGCCTCCGGGACCTCAACGAAACATACCTACAAGTCCTAAAACACTATACGAACTTAGTTTAGCCTTCAAATCACATCAAATGAAAACAAAAACAAGATCACCCTCCAATCCAAACTTAATGAACTTGAAACTTCAAATTTCTACAACTGATGTCGAAACCTATCAAACCACGTTCGATTGACCTCAAATTTTGCACACAAGTCATATTCAACATTAAGGACCTACTCCAACTTCCGGAATCGAAATCTGACCCCGATATCAAAAAGTCCACTTCCGGTCAAAATCTCCAAAAATTTGATTTTCGCCATTTCAAGCCTAATTCTACTACGGACCTCCAAATCACATTCCGGACGTGCTCCTAAGTCCAAAATCACCCAACGGAGCTAACGGAACCGACGAAACTCCATTCCGGAGATGACTTCACAAAATTCCGACTATAGTCAAAGTCCTAAGACTTAAGCTTTTGTTTTAGGGACTAAGTATTCCAAAACACTCTAAAACCAAAAATAAGACCTCCCAGCAAGTCATATAAGCAAAAACAGATACAGAAAAAGTAGTAAATAGGGGATCGAGGATAATACACTCAAAATGACCGACTGGGTCGTTACATCCTCCCCCTCTTAAAATAATAGTTCGTCCTCGAATGAGCATAAAGACATACCTGAAGTGGTGAAAAAATGAGGATAACGACTGTGCATATCATGCTCGGTCTCCCAAGTCGCCTCCTCGACCGGCTGGACCCTCCACTGAACCTTCACAGAAGCAATATTCTTTGACCTCAGCTTTCGGACCTGCCTATCCAAGATCGCCATCGATTCCTCAACATAAGATAAATCCTTGTCCAATGGACTGAGCTGAAATCCAACACATGAGACGGATCGCTGTGATACTTTCGAAGAATAGAAACATGGAATACTAGGTGACCTCCTGCTAGACTGGGAGGCAAGGCAAGCTCATAAGCAACCTTCCTAACACGTCGCAATACCTCAAATGGGCCGACAAAACCTCGTGCTCAGCTTGCCCTTCTTTCCGAACCTCATAACACCCTTCATGGGTGACACCCGAAGTAAGACCCGCTCTCCAACCATAAACCCAACATCGTAAACCTTCCAATCTGCAAAACTCTTTTGTCTGGACTGGGCTGTGCGTAGTCTATCCTGAATCACCTTAACCTTCTCTAGAGCATCCTGAACCAAGTTTGTACCCAATAATCTAGCCTCGCCCGGCTCAAACCAACCCACTAGAGACCTACACCTCCTACCATACAGAGCCTCATACGGTGCCATCTGGAAGCTCGACTGATAATTGTTGTTGTAGGTAAACTCCACTAGTGGTAAGAACTGATCCCACGAACCCCCAAACTCCATCACGCCCGCACAGAGCATATCCTCTAATATCTGAATAGTGCACTCGGACTGTCCGTCCGTATGAGGGTGAAATGTTGTGCTCAACTCCATTCGAGTATCCAACTCATGATGTATGGCCCTTTAGAACCGTGATGTAAACTGCGTACCCCTATCAGAGATGATAGATACCGGTATGCCATGAAACCTGATGATCTTGCTGATATACACTCGAGCAAACTGCTCGAAAGAATAGGTAGTCATCACAAGAATGAAATGAGCTGACTTGATCAGCCTATCCACAATCACCCAAACTGCATCAAACTTCTGCTGAGTCCGTGGAAGCCTAACAACGAAATCCATAGTGATCAGCTCCCATTTCCACTCCAGAATCTCTAACTTATGAAGCAACCCACCTGGTCGTTGATGCTCATACTTCACCTGCTGGCAATTTAGGCACCGAGCTACATACTCCACTATGTCCTTCTTCATTCTCCTCCACCAGTAATGCTGTCTCAAGTCCTGATACATCTTCGCGGCACCCTGGTGAATAAAATACCACGAGCTATGAGCCTCCTGGAGAATCAACTCTCGTAAACCATCTACATTGGTCACACATAGCCTGCCCTCCATCCTCAATGCACCATCAACCCCGATAGTGACCTCTTTAGCATCACCGTGCTGGATCGTGTCCTTAAGAACAAGCAGATGGGGGTCATCATACTGACGCTCCCTGATACGATCATAAAGAGAAGACCAAGAAGCCACACAAGCCAATACTCGACTCGGCTCAGAAACATCCAATCTAACAAACTGGCTAGCTAAGTCCTGAACATCTAATGCCAACGGCCTCTCTACTACTGGAAGATATGCTAAGCTCCCCAAACTCTCCGCCTGGCGACTCAAGGCATCGGCCACCATATTGGCCTTCCCAAGATGGTACAAAATGGTAATATCATAGTCCTTAAGAAGCTCTAACCACCTCCGCTGACGCAAATTAAGATTCTTCTGTTTGAATAGATGTTGCAAACTCCGATGATCAGTGTAAATCTCACAATGGACCCCGTACAAATAGTGCCGCCAAATCTTCAAGGCGTGAATAATAGCTGCTAACTCAAGGTCATAGACAGGATAGTTCTTCTCATGGGTCTTCCACTGGCACGAAGCATAAGAAATCACTCTACCCTCCTGCATCATAACACACCTAATACTGATCCGTGAGGCATCACAATACACAGTGTAAGAACCAGAAGCTGATGGCAGAACTAGAACTGGAGTCGTGGTCAAAGCAGTCTTGAGCTTCTGAAAGCTCTCCTCGCAGTCATCCGACCACCTGAATGGAGCACCCTTTTGGGTCAATTTGGTCAAGGGCGATGTAATAGATGAGAAACCCTCCACAAAGCGACGGTAATATCCCGCCAACCCAAGAAAGCTATGAATCTCCATGGATGAGGACAGTCTGGTCCAACTCTACACCACCTCTATCTTCTTCGGAACTACCTGAATACCCTCCCTGGACACCACGTGCCCCAAGAACGCCACTGAACTGAGCCAAAACTCACACTTGGAGAACTTTGCATAAAGTTTCTCCTCCTTCAATCGTTGTAACACAATCCTCATATGTTGAGCATGCTCTTCCTGGCTACGAGAGTACACCAGTATGTCATCAATGAATACAATAATGAACGAGCCAAGATAAGGCTGAAACACACTGTTCATCAAATGCATGAACGCTGCTGGGGCGTTGGTCAGCCCAAAAGACATCACAAAGAACTCATAATGGCCATATCGGGTCCTGAAACCTGTCTTATGTATATCCGAGTCCCGAATCTTCAGCTGGTGATACCCTGACCTCAAATCAATCTTGGAGAATACCCTCGCTCCCTGAAACTGGTCAAACAAATCATCAATACGTGGCAATGGATACTTGTTCTTGATTGTGACCTTGTTCAACTGCCTGTAATCAATACACATTCTCATAGTACCATCCTTCTTCTTTACAAATAGAACTGGTGCACCCCAAGGTGACACGCTAGGCCGAATAAACCCCTTATCAAGGAGTTCCTGAAGCTGCTCCTTCAATTCCTTCAACTCTGTCAGTGCCATACGATACGGTGGAATAGAAATGGGCTGAGTGCCCGGCACCTAATCAATATCCATGTCGGGTGGCATGCCCGAAAGGTCTGTAGGAAACACATCCAAAAAATCTATAGATTTAATAACAGGGGTTGCTGCACTAACATCCCTCACAAAGGCCAGATAAGATAGACAACCCTTCTCAACAATCCACTGGGCCTTCAAGTATGAAATCACTCTACTGGGAACATAGTCTATAGAGCCGCTCCACTCAACCCTCGGCAACCCTGGCATCGCCAACGTCACGGTCTTAGCATGACAATCTAGAACAGCATGACATGGAGACATCCAATACATACCCAAAATCACATCAAAATCGACCATACCAAACAACAATGGATCTACTCTGGTCCTCAGACCCCCAATAGTCACCACACATGACCGATATACACGGTCCACAATAATAGTATCACCCACCGGAGTAGATATATGAACAAATAAAACTAGTGACTCACGGGGCATATCCCGAAAATGAGCGAAATACAAAGACACATATGAACAAGTGAAACCAGGGTCAAATAATGCAGAGGGATCTCTGTGGAAAACTGAGACAATACCTGTAATCATAACATCAGAAGCAATGGCATCTGGTCTGACAGGGAGAGCATAGAAACAGGCCTGGCCACCCCCTGATCGGCCTCCCCTTCTCGGGCAACCCCTAGCTGACTGAGCCCCATCTCGAACTGGCTGGACGGGTGGTGGAGTTGCTGGTGCTGGTGCCATCGGCCGAGTACTCTGTTGTGGAGCCCCACTCAACAACCTAGGGAAATCTCTCTTAATGTGACCAAAATCTCCGCACTCGAAACAACCCCTCCTCTGACGGAACTGCTACTCCTGATGCCCAGAGGAACTACCCGTGGAAACCTGAGCTAACGAGGCATGGTGAGAACTCTGCGCCGGTAGTGCACTGAATGACGACTGGCCCTACTGATGAATCTGTGACCCGTGGCCAGATGGTACACCACGGTGGACTGGGTGAGCCGTCTGAGCATGTCGGAATGGATGACCCCTACCGTGCTGGAACTGACCCCCAGAAGGAACACCGCCAAATCCACCCTGGCCACGAGGCGTCTTGGCCTGCCTCTCAACTCGCTCCTGGCTGTGAACCATCTCAATCTGACGAGCAATGTTGACAACCTCATCTAAAGTAGCACCAGACACTCTCTTTCTAGTCATAAGCAATCGCAGCTGAAAAGTGAGGCCATATATGAACCTCCTGATCCTCTCCCTGTCTGTGGGGACCAACCAGATAGCATGACGAGCCAACTCTGAAAATTTCATCTCGTACTGCGTCACGGACATATCACCCTGACGAAGCTACTCGAACTGCCTGCGCAGCTCCGCTCTGCGGGACTGAGGCATGAACTGCCTGCACAGCTCCTCTTTGCGGGACTGAGGCACGAACTTCTCCAGGAATAGACCGGAGAAATGTTGCCAGGTAAGGGGTGCTGCGCCAACCAACCTACGCCTCTCGTAAGCCTCCCACCAACTGAACGCAGCCCCACAGCACTGAAAAGTAGTGAACGAGACCCCACTGGCCTCTAAAATACCTACGGTATGGAGTATCCTCTAGCACCTATCCAAGAAGCCTCGTGCATCCTCTCCCTCGGCACCACTGAAAGATGGAGGCTGGAGTCTTCCAAACCTCTCCAATCGATGCTGCTCATCATCAAGTATGACAGGAACCACATAGTCCTGAGCAGCTGCAACCGGCTGGGCTGGTGGTGTCCCCGGTATCTGGAATCCCTGTACCACCTGCTCTGGTGTGCGGGCGGCAGGAGTCTGAGCACCTCCCCCAGCCTGAAAAGTGGCTGCTGCGGCCGGAATAGAGACCGCCTAAGCAAGACTGGTACACGCGGTCAGGATCTGAGCTAAGGCCTCCTGAAGGCCTAGAATCACAATAGGCAGAGGTGGTGCCTGAGCTGGCCCCACAGGCTCGTCCACAACTGGAGCCTGCTCCTGAACTGGGATAACTGATGGATCTACAGGTGCTGCCCTAGCTGCGGTGCGAGTTGCACCTCTGCCCCTATCGCGGCCTCTACCGCGATCTCGGCCTCTCGTGGCCTTGACTGGTGGTACTGGTGGTTGTCCATCCTGCCCCGTAGTACGCATCCTCACCATATATGAGAGAATTAGAACAACAGAAATTTAGTTACCAGAATCAAAAGATTCGCACGACAAAATTCAAGAATGTGAAGTTTCCAAAGAGTTCGGCAGCCTCTCGAAGATAAGTACAGATGTCTATGTACTGATCCGCAAGACTCTACTAAACCTCCTCATGACTCGTGAGACCTATGTAACCTAGGCTCTGATACCAACTTGTCATGACTCAAAACTCTAACTTGTCGTGATGGCGCATATCGATGATACTAGGCAAGCCGACCATTCAAAATACTTCAATATTTCATAGAAAGGATAATTCAAAGCTTTTCATACCAGAAATGTTTATAAAACTGGAGTTGAATTCAAAATAAAATGCGGAAAGATAGCCCCAAACATCGGGGTGTCACCAAGTCATGAGCATCTAGATATCCAGACTAATAAAAATAGTGTCTAAGTATCAATACAGGAAAGAAAGAAAACATAGAAGGAGAGACAAGGTCCGCGGACGCCAGAAGCTACCTCGTAGTCTCCGGTACTCGAACGCGCACGAGCCTAACGACCTCCGTGATCAAACACACCTGGATCTGCACATGAAGTGCAGGGTGTAGCATGAGTACAACCAACTCAGCAAGTAACAAAAATAAATAAGGAACTGAGAAGTAGTGACGAGCTATACAATTACAGTTCATTTTCAATAATTCCAGCAAAGAATAGACATGCTTTCACATTCGGCAGTTTAAGTCCAATCAATTTTATACAGTTAAAGTTCAGGTAATCCAGATATAGGATCTTTCAGTAATTTCACAACAATGAAAAATAGCAACTAAGGGCATCAACAAATAAAAAAGCAAGTACAGCCTCTCAGGGCAACAGTCACTCAACTCGTCACAACAGCTCAAATAACTCGGCTCTTGGCCCTCAACACTCACACTCAATAGGTACATGCGCTCACTGGGGGTGTGTAGACTCCGGAGGGGCTTCTTTCACCCCAAGCGCTATATCCACACGGACAACTCACATGCTGCACGGACAACTCACGTGCTATAGTATCTATATGTGGAACCGTACGGACAACTCACGTGCCATAGTATCAATACCTCACAGATAGGCCCTCGGCCTCACTCAGTCATCAACCTCTCTAGTCTCTCGGGCTCTCAGAAATTACAAAGATCTGCCCAAATAAAGATAACATAGTGTATCAACAAGAATCAAGAAGAGGTTGAGATATGATACGCAAGTAAAACCATGACTGAGTACAAGAAAGCAATTAGCAAGTAATTCAACAAGTAAGCGACATATGCGGGTCTCAACAGTACCATCACATAGCCTAAGCATGATTTATAACATGATTTGCAGTCAAATTTCTATAACACACGGAGAGCATATAGCTAGCAACAAGTTATTAAACTTTACAGCTTCACAGAATGGATCAAGTCCCAATTCCTACGGTGAACGCCCACACGCCCATCACCTAGCATGTGCGTCACCTCCAAAATACTCACATAATCCAATAATCTAGGGTTTCATACCCTCAGGACCAGATTTAAAACGGTTACTTACCTCAAAGCGCGCAAACTCCTACTCCGAAATGCCTTTGCCCCTCGAATCAATCTCCACATGCCCCGAATCTAGCCACAAGTAGTACGATATAATTAATATAGGCTAAAAGAATCAATTTCACAAGAAAAATACAAAAATTATAAGCCAAAATCCGAAATAGGCTCAACCCGGCCCCCGGGCCAACGTCTCGAATTCCGACAAAAGTTATAAAATACGAACACTCATTCACTCACGAGTCTAACCGTACAAGAATTACTCGCATCCGACCTCAAATCACCTTCCAAAACTCGAAAATATAGCCTATGAAGTTTCTACCATTTTTCCCCAATTTTCCAACTCAAATCCCTAATTAGAAGATAAAAATAGCAATAAGATTCATGAAATATAGTCCAATCCGAGTTAGAACCACTTACCCCAACAATCTCCTTGAAGAAATCTCGAAAAATTGCCTCACACCGAGTTCTCCAACTCCCAAAAATCGAAATGGGAAATCAACCCTCGAAATCTCATTTTTCTGCCCAGTAAACTCGCTTTTGCGAGCCTTCAACCGCACATGCGGTACCGTACCTTCGGAAAATCAATCGCAGGTGCGAAAATGACTTAAATGGCTGGGACCGCATCTGCAAGCATTGGGCCGCACCTGTGAGCCCGCTCCTGCGGTTTGACTTCCACATATGCGACCCATGTCCAGGCCGCCTATACCGCTCTTGCGACCATCACTCCACATCTGCCGATGCGCAGCTGCGGCTCCCTTCTCGCACCTGCGCTCGCAAATCTTCTTGACCAAGAGCACACTTGCGCCCTTCACATCGCATGTGCGATCCCGCACATGCGGTTTTCCCACCGCAGGTGCGAAACACCATAAACCAGCAAAGCTTCAGCAATTGCTTAAGTCCAATATTTCATCCGCTAAGCACCCGAAATCAACCCGAGGCCCCCAGGATCTCAACCAAATATACCTTCAAGTCCTAAAATACCATACGAACTTAGTCGAGCCTTCAAATCACATCAAACAACAACAAAAATATGAATCACTCTCCAATCCAAATTTAATGAATTTGAAACTTTAAATTTCTACAACCGATGTCGAAACCTATCAAACCACGTCCGATTGACCTCAAATTTTGCACACAAGTCATATTCAACATTACGGACCTACTCCAACTTCCGGAATCGGAATCCGACCCTGATATCAAAAAGTCCACTTCCAGTCAAAATCTCCAAAAATTCAACTTTCGCCATTTTAAGCCCAATTCTACTACGGACCTTCAAATCACATTCCGGACGCGCTCCTAAGTCCAAAATCACCCAACGGAGCTAACAGAATTGACGGAACTCCATTCCGGAGTCGTCTTCATAAAATTTAGACTACGGTCAAAATTCTAAGACTTAAGCTTCCGTTTTAGGGACTAAGTGTCTCAAAACACTCCGAAACCAAAAATAAGACCTCCCGACAAGTCACATAAGCAGAAACAAATACGGAGAAAGCAGTAAATAGAGGATCGGGGCTAATACATTCAAAACGACCGGCTGGGTCGCTACAGACGTATTTTGTTATTAAAATTGCACAACTTCGGCTTTGTAACATATGCACCAAAAACTTTTGAGAAACTGCCTCCTTGCTTACCCTCTCTTTTCTTGAGGCATCAAAACAGTAAAAAGATGGACAAAATCTTATTCGGTAGTTTACTGTTAATCTCAGACCATTTTTTTCATAGAGTGATGTGCTGAAAATTCTTATGGTGGAGCAAGTGGTCTAAAAGAATTTCTGACCATTGTAAAAATTGATTGTAAACCGTGTAAGTTTGTGAATTGAACGGTTATGACTGTTACGAAAGGGTACGAAGAGTTTGTATTATTTGCAGGCGTCTGTTTTTATAAATAGGGTAATTAGGTTTTAATAAGGGTAATTTAGTAATTTAATTTTTTAATTAAGTGTTTTTTACTTATAGATAGATATATATATAAATTGTTTGTGTCGTTCCTTTGCGGAGTTGGGACTGGTTTGGCAGTGATGAATAATTTGGGACAAATGGGGTTAGCTTTGGGTTATGTGGATGTTTCAATTTTCGTGTCGCTTACCAGTATTTGGGGATTTTTCGGGCGCATTAATTCTTTCTGGATCTGTATCTGAATACGTAAGTAAAACTACTCGTACAACTTACTAATTACACTAGTACTCCTCCAGTTTTATTTATTTGATTAATGTGCCAGTATTTGACTAGTTTAATAATTAATACATTTGACAGTACTCTTATCATTTATGGTAGTGTAAACATGTCAGTAACATTTTTGTGATTGAAAGAGCATGATATTAGTTGTAAAAGTGAAAGTTTAGAAGAGATTTCAAATATAGAAAAGTACCCTTTTTTTAAAAATATACTCTGCTGTTTTTCCAAGTAATATCTCTACCTTTAATCTTGATTTTGTCGGTAAACACCCCCAACGTTTTTCCATTACCCACACTCCCTTTTTTTTTTTTTTTTTAAATCTTTCTTTTTGAGTAGTTTAAAACTCTTTTGGATATATGGATTTCTCTTTGTGGTAGGTAAACAGTTACATTTAAATTAGGTGGGACATAGATTAGCTAATGTTTTATTTGTGGTAGATAAATGGCATTTTAAAGGTAGGACATATAGTTTGGCTGATTCTTTTATATACTTTATATAAGTTGAGATTATCATATGCTCTCTCTGTTAAAAGTTAGTGCTGAAAAGAAACAATATAGGTGACGAGGAGTCAGTTCTATAAAGATCTCTGTTTAATAGATTTCTTGGAGTGCAATATTTATATATAATATAGTTTATCGTCAACAAGAAATAACAAAGATTAGAAAAAGGGTTAAAGAAATAGAGTGTGTCACATCTCCTTTTTTTCGAGGGAATAGGGGAATAGAGAGTTTTTCTAATTAAAGTGAGATAATCGAAATGAGATTATTTATCTAATCAAAGTCGTCACTTGGAATAATTATTATGGTGTCCCAAGTCACCGGTTTATTTTAAATCCTTAATCGAGAAATATTGACTCCATTTATGGTCCGCGAACACAGAAGACCGAGTAAGGAATTCTGTTAACCCAGAAGAAGGTGTGAGACACTCCCGAATACCGTGGTTTTAGCACGGTCGCTCAACTATTAATAATTGGCCTAATTATCTGATTAATTACATATTTAGAACCTATTGTGCATTTTTAACTTTTTAATCGCTTTTAGTTATTTATGGAATTTGTTTGAACAAGTCACGATGTCGCGCACTCGTTTGTTTTTGTACAAATCGCGTTACTTGAAACGCACCCGCGATTTACAACATGTTAATTTTTATTATTATTTGAAGTTATGGTCGAGTCGCATGAAATACACACCCAAAACGGGAATTATGTATCATGTCTATGCCACGGGAACCGTACCCATAGTCACGATGATTTATTATTAATCGCGCCTAAAGAAAGCTACCATTGTTCATGAATTATTTTCCTAAAGCTAATTTGAGATTATTGTAAAACCAAGAATTTATAGAATTTATCAATGATATATATAAATTATTGGAAGTGTTCATACCTTAGTAAAAGTGTTAAAGTTCTTAAAAAAAGATGCTCTAGCTAATCCATGCACATTTTGTAGTCCAAAGTATATACGTTTTTTTCAAAATGATCGAAGATGAATTTCTTTAGCATTATACCATCTAACTTTCTAACATGGATGAACATCAACTACGTACCTATATATGATTGAAATCTAAAACGAACAAAAAGTACAATAAATAAACTAAGCATTTCAGTTGTAAAGAAACCAAAAATTAGTACATAATTTTGCCAATAAAGATGATAACAGAAATGAATTGAAAAGTTTCATGGATCAAGAACAGAATATTTTGTAGGAAAGCAAAACTTCGGTTGACATAAGAGGGCATCAACAATTAATACAGTATAACATTGAGAAGCTAACGTATACAGTCGAAATAGATTTCGGCTTTCGTACGTCTGATCGAGTTCGAAAGATAATCGATCGAAGTAAAACCTCGAGATGGGTTCCGAAGATGGTACAAACAAGTTTCGAACCCGAGGGGCCGATCAATGTCGAGTTCGATATCATTATCAAGCTTGGATCCAAATCGAACGATGACGCAAAGTAAAGCTATCAGGCTTATGATCCAGAGACCGACCAACATTGACCCCGAATCAATTCGAGAGCTCGAGTCAGAATCGAGCTCAAGCCAAGATCGAGAGCTCGAGTCAGAGTCGAGCTCAAGCCAAGATCGAGAGCTCGAGTCAAGATCGAGCTCACAGACAAAAGCCGTTGCAATTCCACTAGAGGAGACAATCTTGGCAAGAATTGTCAAAAAGATGGTTTATCATGGGTCTCCCACTAAGTATTTTTAATTATATTTAAAGCAAGATCCCTCTACTATAAAGGACATGGTTATCATTTCTGTAAAGGCAAGTTTTTGGCTAACATTGTAATTTAAGCATCACATTCTCCTATAGTGAAGAGTTATTCTTTCAAGCTTCTTAATCTGATTCCACTTGTTTAATCCAAAATTTCATCTTCTTTACAACCTTGTATATTTTGCATTCTTTGCAATCTTTACTTGATATTTTTATTTATCCTTACGATTTGTATTAAGCTACACCACATATTCTTAGAACTACGTACAAATTCAACTTTATTCGTTTTTCGGATAAATATTTTGGTGCCCACCGTGGGGCTAAGGATAACAGTGGTTATTTGATACGAATCTACAAAAATACACCGTTGTGTTTTGCGCTTGTTTCCGAAAATATCTTGGATTTCGAATTAGCAACGACTAACTACCAGTCAAATGGCCACGCCGATCGACAACGAAGCCAGTCTTCAAGATGAGAACAATAACTTGACACCCAGCACCGAAAGATCACTTGTCAACGCCATTGGATTTCGAATCGGAGCACCGATAGATATCAATTCGCATGTGGCCATTGAGGCGAACCTACATTCTGAACCCGAAAATAGCATTCATGGAGGCACTCGATCTGCAGCTCGAGATACCTATAACGTCGAGGAAAACGGCATCAGCTTGCGTATGATTTTCGAAATGTTGCAAGCTTAACAGGCAGCAATAGCTCAGTTGCAGAGCCAAATCCAGCTACAAAGCAGGTCGGAGCCCAATCCATCTCGAGAAATCACCCACAAAACGGAGCCAGCCATAGTGAAGTTAAATGAACAAGAATCGGGGACTGCTCCCGAAATTGCTAAATTGCTCGAGGAACTCACAAAGTGAGTCGAAGCCAACGATAAAAAAGTAGAAACATATAACTCCAGGGTCGATCAGATCCCGGGAGCTCCACCAATGATAAAGGTTTGGATTCAAAACAATTTGTGCAAAAGTCTTTCCCCCCCAAGCGCGGCTCCTAAACTGATTCCAAAGAAGTTTTGCATGCCCGATATTCCTAAATATAATGGAACGACCGATCCCAACGAATATGTCACCTCTTACACATGTGCCATCAAAGGGAACGATCTAGAGAACGATGAGATCGAATCTGTATTATTGAAAAAAATTGGTGAAACCCTGACAAAGGGAGCAATGATATGGTATCATAATTTACCGTCTAACTCTATCGATTCTTTTGCTTTGCTTGCAGATTCTTTCGTAAAAGCAGATGCTGGGGCCATAAAGGTCGAGACCAGGAAATCGAACCTATTCAAGGTAAGACAAAAGGATAACGAAACGCTAAGAGAATTCGTATCTCGTTTCCAAATGGAATGAATGGATCTACCTCCAGTCAAAGATGATTGGGTTGTTCAAGCTTTCACTCAAGGACTAAACGAATGAAGCTCGATGGCTTCACGACGGCTGAAGCATAACCTGATCGAGTACCCAGCTATTACTTGGGCCGATACGCATAATCGGTATCAATCCAAAATAAGAATCGAAGACAATCAGTTGGGTTCTGGGTCCGTTATTAAAAGGGTTGCCAACCGAGAACAGAGATCGATCAAAAATCGATACCGGCCTTATAATGGAAATCCTACAAGCTCGGTGTGATAAACGGCTAAAATAATACTACTGCTAAGGTACGACCCCCGACCCCCCCCCCCCCCCCGATTCAATTATATTTCAAAACTAACCAATGTAGGTGTTCGACCAAAGACGAGGATTAATGAACTCGATCAGGAACAAAGATGGATTATTCAACACGAAGCCTTAGGTCTGAAAGCACGTGTTGCACTCTTTTTTTCCTTAGACCGATTTTGTCCCAAATGGGTTTTTCGGCAAGGTTTTTTAATAAGGCAACCATTGATCGTGCTAACTCGGAACAATTCAACAGTATTCGAGGCCTCTTTACAATCAACCTCGAATACTGGGGGGCATACCATCGTCATCAAACATATCAACGACAATTATCAAGTACGATGCAAAGGAAGTTACTTTGTTATTTCATGACAAACAGTGTCTCGATAGGAAACATTGTAAGAGCCAAATGGTCAAAACGAACCATGCTCATATAATTGGACCGAGCCCTGACGCAAAACATGAACACATGTATAATGACTTGCAAAGAAAGCTCTCTTCTTTACCGATATCTTATATCCAAAATTTACTATGCAAAGAGGATCGAGTTCGAGCAAGTACTCACTCGACCATTATGCCTACGAGCTACATTAATTTTGAGTTTGAATCATTCACTCGACTACTAAGCCTACGAGCTACTTTTACTTCGAGTTCGAATCATTCACTCGACTACTAAGCCTACGGGCTACTTTTATTTCGAGTTCGAGCAAGCACTCACTCGACCATTACGCCTACAGGCCACATTACTTCGAGTTCGAATCATTCACTCGACTACTAAGCCTACGGGCTACTTTTATTTCAAGTTCGAGCAATCACTCACTCGACCATTATGCCTACGGGCTATATTACTTCGAGTTCGAATCATTCACTCGACTACTAAGCCTACGAGCTACTTTTATTTTGAGTTTGAGCAAGCACTCACTCAACCATTACGCCTACGGGCTACATTACTTCGAGTTTGAATCATTCACTCGACTACTAAGCCTACGGGCTATTTTATTTTGAGTTCGAGCAAGCACTCACTCGACCATTATGCCTACGGGCTACATTACTTCGAGTTCGAATCATTCACTTGACTACTAAGCCTACGGGCTACTTTTATTTCGAGTTCGAGAAAGCACTCACTCGACCATTATGCCTAAGGGCTACATTATTTCGAGTTCGAATCATTCACTCGACTACTAAGCCTACGGGCTACTTTTATTTCGAGTTCGAGCAAGCACTCACTCGACCATTACGCCTACGTGTTACATTATTTCAAGTTCGAATCATATACTCGACTACTAGGCCTACAGGCTACTTTTATTTCAAGTTCGAGCAAGTACTCACTCGACCATTACGCCTACAGGCTACATTATTTCGAGTTCGAATCATTCACTCGAAAACTAGGCCTACGGGATACTTTTATTTTGAGTTCGAATTATTCACTCAACTACTAAGCCTGCGGGCTACTTTTAATTCGAGTTCGAGCAAGCACTCACTCGACCATTAAGCTTACGGGCTACTTTTATTTCGAGTTCGAGCAAGCACTCACTCGACCATTACGCCTACGGGCTACATTATTTCGAGTTCGAATCATTCACTCGACTATTAAACCTACGGGTTATTTTTATTTTGAGTTCTAGCAAGCACTCACTCGACCATTACGCTTACGGGCTATATTTCTTCGAGCTCGAATCACTGACTCAACTAATAAGCATGAGGCCTACATTGCTTCAAGTTTGAGTAAGTGCTCGCTTGGTTATGGAGGCTACGAAGTCCAAATTTGATTAAGGCATGAATAAAGTCTTCACAAGACAGGAAACAAAACAGAAGCAAGTCGGCAAAAAAAGGGATGTTTTTATATACAAAATTTTTTACATGATTGATTACAATGTAAAATCTAAGGACTAAGCTTCCTGGTTATCCACAGGAGCGGTCTCTTCTCTATCGGGTTCCCCCCCATTCTCGGATCCGCTCTTACTCCCATCGTCGTCATCATTGTCATCATCATCGTCATCGGAAACCAAGGCTTCAGCATCGGCTTCAAGTTCTTTGGCCCTTTTTATCTCTTTAGCGAGGTCGAAACCTCGAGCATGGATCTTCTCAAGGGTCTCCCTTCGAGATCGGCACTTAGCAAGTTCAGTGACCCAATGTGCTCGACTATCGGCGGTCTCGGTTGCCTCTCTTGCTTGGACCTGGGCAGCTTCAGCATAGGCCTGATAGATGGCCATGAGTGCATCTGCATCGGCCTTTGCCTTTTCGGCGTCAGATTCGGCCTTGGCAAGTACAGAGGTCAACCGAGCCTCGAGCTCCTCTATTCCTCTTGCTTGGACCGAGCTTTTCTCCTTCATTTTTTGAAGTTGGTTTTCGGCCGATGACAATTGAGCTCGAGCAGTTTTTTTCTCTACAGCAAAGCGGTCCATTCCTTCTTTCCACTTCAAAGACTCCGCTCTTATCACATCAACTTCTTCACGGAATTTTCCGATCATCTCGATTTTCTGTTGCAGCTGTGAGACCGAAAGATTAGCCATCGTTCCGATATCAAGCCCATAGGCTTTTAAAAGTATTATTACCTGCTCGAATAGATCGATCTGATCTTGGTGAGCCCTGGCCCACTCAGCTTGGAGGTCTTTTATTTCCTCTCCCCTTTGGCCCAAAGGGAGCTTTAAGGAGTTCCTCTCCTCCGTAACCCGTTGAAGCTCGGCCTCGTATCGATGCAGCTCGGTTCGGGACTGAGAACATGATTCTCGATGAACTGCTAGGACATGCAAAGAAAGAAGAAATGAAGTCAAAAAAGAAAAGCAAACTTAAAGGTAACGCCATATGATTTAAGGCCTACCTGATTCAAAGCCTGCTGCACTCCGTGAAAAAGATCTGATGCGTCACTTGAACCGGCAGTGTCTTCGACGCCAACAAACATGTCACGAAAAGGATCCTCTCCATCATAAGGCTTATCTAATTTGAGAGACCACAAAGCTTGGACTTCCCAAATTGCCCCTGCGGAAAAGGCAAGGAAGGTGGGCGAGCCTTCGATTGTTACTGCAACAAATGAGTTATCTGGGGCATTCTCTTTGGTTCGAAAAGATTCGGGAAGAGCCCCTTCAGACATATCCCCCATCTGTCGGCTTCGATGGGAAACATCTTCGATCTCCAGCAATTCGGGGACTCTACCTGAATCTCTCTCCGATATATTCTCAGTTCGAGGCGGAGCCTTATGAACCTCCATCGATCCAGCTGCCTGTGGAGCGTCGACGGTCTTCTTTGTTCGGGCCGCCAAAGCAGACCTATCGTTCTCTTCTTCTTCCTCCTCTTCATCCCTTAGACGCATAACTGATTCTACGGTCAAAGGAATGGTATTCTTGTTCAGCTTACGAGCCGCCCTCTTCATCGATTTTGGATCTTCGGGAACAGAGGCTCTTTTCCTTTTATTTTCCTTCACTGGCTTCGGGACAGAGGCCAAAGTTTCTTCCTCGATGGACAAGGGCCTCAAAACCGCATCTTTGCCTAAACCTGCATATGGAAAATTTTATTAATATTTGGAAGGTATCTCGTTCGAATTATCAAAGAGTACGAGAAAGGGGCTTACCATGATTTTTGGACTCCCACCGACCCTTTGACAAATCACGCCATGAGCGCTCGGCGTATGTGGAGGTCGAAATAAGAGCTCGTACCCAGTTCTTGAGATCGGGAATTTCTCTAAGCATCCAGGGAACTGCTGCATCATAAAAAGAAGAGTATTGATGAGAAAAGAAATGAAATAACAAAATAGAAGGAAATAACAGCAGGATCACACTTACGTTTCATATTCCACTCCTCGGGAAATGGAATCTTTTCGGTCGGAATCAGGTCCGAAGTCCTCACTCGAATGAACCTGCCCATCCATCCCCGATCCCTGTCCTCGTCAATGCTCGAGAACAGAGCTTTAGTAGCCCGACGCTGAAGTTTTATTAAACTTCCTCGAAAAAGTCGAGGACGGTACAATCAAATAAGATGGTCGAGGGTGAACGGCATCCCCTCGATTTTTTTCAAAAAGTATCAGATCAAGATAATGATCCGCCAAAAAGAAGGATGGACCTGGCCTACAGTTATTTGGTATTGATGACAGAAATCAATAATAACGGAATCGAGGGGACCTAACGTGAAAGGGTAAGTATACACATTCAAAAACTATTTCACATAAGTGGTGATATCTTCGTTAGAAGTAGGAATTATTACTTCTTTTTTTATCCCAATTTCAATCTTTCTTTAGCTGTTTGAGGTACTTCTCAGTTATCGAACACATGTACCTCGATACTGGCTCATATCGGCCAGGGACCGATGAGCCTTTATCGACCTTAAAATCAAAAGTGAGAACACACGCCCCGGGAACGCACTCCTCAGGCCGTGGTTCTGCCGGTGTGTCATCGGCGGCACACTGTGAAGATGAAGCCTTCTCTTTCTGAGGATGGTTTGTGATGTTTTTGCCATTTTTGAATTCAAAGGTGAGGAATAGAAGAAAGTGACAAAGATTTGGTAAAATTGAAGAGGGGATTTTTGGCAAAGAGAAATCACAGATTTGTGGGTAAGCCAGAGAATACAAAAAGGGACTTGAGAAATTTGGAAGATTGAATATGTAAAAGTGGTAAATGATAAAAGGAATGGTTATTTATAGGTTTAAGCAATGGCGGTTCAGTATCAGCGGTAGCCGACCACCGTTTGACATGCATTAAATATCTTGAAAGACTAAATCAACGGGACAGCTATCACGTGCATCATGATCGAGCCCGATAAAAATGTCAGCTTATAATCCGATCGAGCCGTTGAAAAATCATATCGTTTCTCACCACATTCTTCCTGAGAAACGAGGGGACTATCTGTATACAGTTGAAATAGATTTCAACCTTCGTATGTCTGATCGATTTCGAAAGATAATCGATCAAAGTAAAACCTCGAGATGGGTTCCGAAGACGGTACAAACAAGCTTCGAACCCGAGGGGCCGATGAATGTCGAGTTTGATATCATTATCAAGCTCGGATCCAAATCGAACAATGATGCAAAGTAAAACTATCAAACTTATGATCCAGAGACCAACCAACATTGACCCTGAATCAATTCGAGAGCTCGAGTCAGAATCGAGCTCAAGCCAAGATCGAGAGCTCGAGTCAGAATCGAGCTCAAGCCAAGATCGAGAGCTCGAGTCAAGATCGAGCTCACAGACAAAAACCATTACAATCTCACTAGAGGAGAGAATCTTGGCAGGAATTGTGGAAAAGCTAGTTTATCATGGGTCTTCCACTGAGTATATCTAATTATATTTAAAGCAAGATCCCTCTACCATAAAGGGCATGGTTATCATTTCTGTAAAGGCAAGTTTTTGGCTAACATTGTAATTCAAGTATCAGATTCTCCTATAGTGAAAAGTTGTTCTTTCAAGCTTCTATTAACAAGCAACTCCGGTGGAATTACAATAGTTGAATCGATGCCAAATGAACCCCAACAGTTAAAACCCGCCTGAATCCGAATAGAAAACGCAGCGGCGCTGGAATCTCGCTGACAACTCAAACGGAACTAATGACCAACGAACAGAGCTAGCGACCTACGAACTTTGGAATTGGGTGCCGCTGCTGGTTCCTAAGTAAGGGAGATGGGTTTATTCGGGTGAGAATGACAGAGGGGTTCTTCGAGAGGGTGGGTTAACTGGATGAATGAAGAAGAAAACAACTTTTTGTTTGGTGATTTTCAGTAACCGTATGTCTGAAGGGGGAGGCGCACTTAGGGTGAGGGAGATCGCCCATCCTCTGTTTTTGCAAAATCAGGGTCTGCCCTTTTATATCTTCTAGGGTCCTTAGAGATTAGTGTTTAATTTGATTTTATATGTGTGTAAGAATTGACATAGGTCATTAGATTAGAGGAGAATAGATGGCTAAGATTAAATCTTGAATTTAAGTGGAGAGTGGGCTAATGGGTTGGGGAGAATGAGCATTTGTCTTGCTGGGCCATTAAAATTCGAAAATGAGCTCCCAATTGGCCCAAATTCAATTCTTTCTCATTGAACAAAAATAATTAAAAAAAATACTACCAAAATATACAAATTAATCTTAGTTAATAAGAATAAACTATTAAAGTGAACTATATATTAAAATAAAAATATTTTTGGTATTTTTTAAATGTTATAAAAAGATAGAAAAAATTATGTTAAAGTAATGGTAAAAATTAAAATATTATCATTATAAAATACTAATAAGCTTAAATAAATTAAAAAAAAGATATATAATAAGAGAAGAAATACTATAAAACTATTTTTGTGTTTTTAAACTTATGTTTTAAAATTAAAATTAAAAGTTGACTGAAATCCTATAAAAATGAAAATAAGTAAATATTTTTAAAATACTACTTTTAAAAGTTGCGCGGGTCAAAAATTACGTGCTTGCAGAGTGGTCCGATGATCATACCTAATTGGACATATCTTGATGATATCGTTAATTAATTACTAGTGCTAATCTTCAGATGCTAAATTCACGGAATCTTTCTGAGGGTACGGACTAAGTTCCTTTTTCCTTCTTCCCCTAGAATTTGTGACGAATGGTAGACATTTTTGACTATTTTTAGATAAAAGCTTATATCAAATGGTGTTTCCATGTTGTAACGCCTTAGCATAAGTAGCTAGTGGATTCAAACCGTTATATTGAGTTGCATTCAAACCGTGATTTTGCCTTTCCAATGTTGAGCTATTGAAAGGGATATTAGCTTTTAGTTAGGATTGCTATATCAGTAATTGTTAAGGTAAAGTCTAACGAAGAAATGGATCCGGCTCCCCTCTTGTATAGAAATCTCTCCAAATTCACTTGTGCAAGTCTAATTTAATGGCATATGTCATTTTTCAAATCCAATGGCCAAGATTAAATCAATCCCTAAAGGCCTAAACTATGGTTAAAACTAAATGTACCT
The DNA here is from genome assembly GCF_000390325.3 of Nicotiana tomentosiformis. Taxonomy (NCBI): domain Eukaryota; kingdom Viridiplantae; phylum Streptophyta; class Magnoliopsida; order Solanales; family Solanaceae; genus Nicotiana; species Nicotiana tomentosiformis. The sequence continues at coordinate 4,097,057 of NC_090821.1, forward strand.
ATATTTTAGTCTTTCCTTAAATGTAGAATCCTTTACTTGGATATTGGGATACGGTACCAGCAAAATCAAATTAAATCCTTTCATGAATTTTTTATTTTTATTATTTTTCATGAATCAAATCTCCAAATTCTTAAATCTTTTTCTCCCCAAATTTCAAATTCCTTCAAATGAGATATATTTTCATAGGCATCATAACTTTTTTATTTTCACAAGGACGTTTTCAGTTTTGTTCTTCCACCTTTTTTGTTTCTTGGAAACGAAATAAATATTTTTTTTTGTAGTAAGCAATTGGTTGCATTGATAATTTTTTGGGGTTGAAGTTAATGTGAAGAAGAAATAAATGGTTTAATATTTTGTTTTTCTTTATTCTCGCGCCAAAGAATCGTTTCTATTGATAAGAAAATATTTTTCCAATCAAAATGAAATTTGTTGGGTTTAAGCTTTTTAGAGCTTAAAAGAGGGTAAATGAGAAATGGAGGGAAAATGAAATGTTAATTTTCCCTACTTGACAAAGGGACGTTGTCTCATATTGGAGGAGGAAAAGACTTTTGATGGGTATATATACAATTGCTCTTCTTCTAGCTCTTAAAGAGTTAAGAAGAAGGCAATCCTTGCGCCGTCGTCGCTCGCTCGACTTCGGTAATAGTAACGGTAATTCAATTTTCCTCCGTTTTAATTTTCCCGTTATAATTTGAATTTGGCGGTTTGCATAAATGGTCGTTTTATGAAACAGCCATTTTGAGTTGCAACCTTACATGAAGAGTTGTAACTCTTCAGTATAACCCAACGTTTTTTGGCTATAAATATATGAACTCTGCCTCAGATTTTCCTTACGAAAATTCTGATTTATCCTTCTTCTTTCTACATTGTTTTAACAGAAAAAGAAAGCAGTAAGTGTGATTTACTATTGTTCTTTGCGTTCGTTGTCACTGGGATTTGAAGTACGGCTACACCAGTGAGGGTAATCTGTTCTATCCTGGGAGAAAATAATCCTAAACCTCGGGTACTAGGAGGAGATTAAGTTCCTTAAGAAAATAACACTGTGAATTCAGTAGGCTCGGAATAATTCTGCTCTTCTACATTTCTAGTTTTTTATTTTTTGAATGTATTATTCGAATACAGGAAACTAACAAAATTCCCAGCAAGATTTTCGGATAGTTGATTTCTCTTTCCAATTTTGATACTAACCCAATAAGAGAATGTAGTTTAATCATAGTTTAGTCTAAAAAAAATTTGGCCCTTGGATCTGAAAGATGACAGATGTCATTAAATTAGACATGCACCGATGGAAATGGAGAGATACTGTACAGGAGTTGAGCCAAATCCCGAAGAAATGTAGTGGCGGAGAAAACAGAGAAGTTGGGGTGGATTCAACTGAACTCATTATTTTCAACTCAAATTTATATTAGATATGTAAACAAAAATAAAAATTACCTATACTAAGATTACAATCATTTTGAATCGACAAACTCTAGATCCAACATTCACCTCTTCTTCTAGGAACATATTATTGACGATTTGAGTAATATATTTTTTTACCCTAGACCCCACTATTGACGGTTGTTGTTGTTGTTTTTTGCCTCTTAATCATCTCTATGATACTCCTTTGCTGATCTTCGTTTCTGTGATTGAAGGAAAGCTGCAACACCAAGGCCTATATGGAATGCTGCTTCCCAAATTCTAATGGTAGTTAGATACATCCTTATGGCCATGGCTATGCCAGGATCAGTATACATTGGCTCTATCATCGTAGGAATTTGCTATGGAGTTCGTCTTGCTGTAACTGTTCCAACTGCCTCTGAACTAAGTACTATGGTCTAATCTATAATATCCTTATCCTCAACCAACCTCTCAGCTCGTTTCTCTTCTCTGGCTTGCTTGCTGGTTTATTCTATGATGCTCAGGCAACAAAGACAGTCGGTGGTGGTAACACATGTATATATAGGTGCTCATTGTTACAGGTTTGTGTTCATAGTTATGGCTATAGCATGTATCGTTGGATTTGGATTACATGTCTTGTTATCGATCACAACAAGGAGCTTATATTCAAAGATATATGCAAGCAGGAGATCAAAGAAGACTGATGTTTTATCGTAATTGATAAGTTTTTCGTACAGTTTCGGGTATGAGGTCAAGTGTGAGGATTGATAGGAAATGTTTCCTGCTAACATGATGTCCTTTCGCTTATGCAATTTGGAAAGCAAGAGTTCTCTTTCTTCATCCTCAATCGAATCACTGTTCGCGACCCAGAATTCTATTTTATCATTGATCCAAGTCTCCCATGACCTTCTCTTAAATTCATAAAAAAAATAATTTGTCGCTCCATCCCTGCAGGGTCCGAGAACCCCTTGCTGTCTCGACCTTGTTTGATTAGCATGAATTTGTTTATCTGGCCGAGTAAATCTCAATTGTTGTCTGATTTGGAGCTGTAAAACTGTATTAAGCAATATTTTTTCGCCACAATTAAATGGAAGGCACTTACTGGTATCATCTTGGATGCTTATATGAATTTGCTATTTACACGAGTGATTGTAGAGCTGTAGAACTGTACTAAGCACTATTGCTTCGATTTGACTTCAATGAGTGAAGGGTTGACTACGGTGTCACATGGGCGGGTTGGGCTGATTTTGGATAGGTCAAAACAGATTGATTCAATAAATAGGTAAGTCAATTGATCCGTCCAAAAGTAGCTTGGGTTGAGATGGGCTGGGTCAAGTTGGGCTAAAATCTGGGTCAAAGCTTAGCCCCACACTCTTATCAAGCTTTAATTAATGTGTATTATTTTCTTATATACTGCTTAATTATCAGGTAAGACTATTTTACCTCCTATAGCAAAGGTATACACCATAATTATTATAAACTAAAATTATTTTAAAATATTATTTTCTATAGCTACTTTTTATATTGTATAGCAAAATAAGTATTTATGGTATATATTACCATTAAAGCGTGAAATACGCTATTCATGTCTTTCCTCTTTCTTTCAGTTAACACGCGATTCTCTCTCAAAATCCCAACAAAATAATGTTAATATAAATACATTTGAATATACTGAATATAAAATAGTGAATACAGTAAATACAAATATTGAATCTAATGAATGCAACAGTAAAAAAAAATTGAAACACACTAAATACAAAAGTAAAGTACAACAATTATATACAACTGAAAAATCATTCTAATTAATTGGGTTGATAATGAGGCATGTTAGAATTGATTTTGTTGAGTTATATTAGGAGTGTATCACGCTAATTGATATTATTTCTGTTATTAGACAGTTGGACATATCTATTTTTAAGGTGATTGTCATTACTGTATGCATGGATATATGGCGCGAATATATGCGAATACATGCGCGTACAATTGGACTGCCCTGATTTTAGACGCTTTTTGAATACAGCAGTGCGAATACAACGAATACACTACTGTAACAACTGAATAGTAGCTATAGGAAGTAAATATGTATATGGTAGTTATAGGAAGTTAATAGCCACCAAACAATAGTTGTTTCTAAAAATTTCTCTTTTTTTATTTGTTATGGTCATATATAACGTATCTAATAAAAAATATTATTTTAAAAATATTTTAACAAAATTATTCATGGATTAATTTGGACTTTAGGCTAAAATCAGTCCAACTTTAAATATGCTGAAATAAATTTGGTCAAAATGAGATGAGTTCAACAAATAATCGGATTAAATAAGTTTGGACTCAAATTGCACTAGGTTACTAAATGCCACATTGGGATTCTTTTAGACGGTACACCTAAGTAGGGGTTGAGTAGTGGACACGGGACTTCTTTTTATGGTAAATGGTCTATGTAAGTATACAGTATACATTTTAAAGATTAGGAAAGTCAAAGAGGGTGGATGTCAAGCGAGTGCAGCCTAGCGTACCCGGCTCAACATAGAAATTCGTGCAAATTTAGAGTCCGTTTGGACATAAGAAAAATTTTACTTTTTTTTGAAATAAGTATTTGATCATATATTTTTAAATTTTTACTTGACAATGGATTTTGGAATTTTTCAAAAATTTGAAAAACTCCAAAAAAAGTTATCTTCTTTCGAAGGCAAAAAGATTTTTAAATCTCATAATTTACGATCAATTCATTCAACATTTCCTTTTTTAGAGGATAATTTTTCACATCTAAATTATCTATTAGATTTACTAATACCCTACCCCGTTCATCTGGAAATCTTGATTCAAACTCTTCGCTATTGGGTAAAAGATGCCTCTTCTTTACATTTATTACGATTTTTTCTCCATGAATATTGGAATTTGAATAGTCTTATTACTTCAAAGAAGCCCGGTTACTCCTTTTCAAAAAAAAATAAAAGTTTTTAAAATTTTTACTCAGATCACTCACAAAATTTTAAAAACAACTCAAAATTACATTCATTTCCAAACACAACTCTAATTTTCAAATATCATTTTTACTTGAAAAATATTTTTATTTTTTTCCCGAAATTTTACAATTCTTATGTCCAAACGCCTACTTAATTCACTCTTTCTGAAGCTCTAGTAAAAAAAATTCGTCGACGATGAGCCACTCTTGATATGTTAGCTATAGTGGGGCCCCTCACTTGGCTCACGGGATTGGATATCAATGATAAGTTCGGCAAGGAAACACAAGTTAGTTATCTCCAAATTGATATAATTCTCAAGTTTTTTCCAAATTGATATAATTTTCAATACTTTGGTTTGGGTTGGACTTTGAGCCATCACTACATTGTCTTGACCCATTTTGACCCGATCTTTCGAAGGACCATTTCAAGTTCAACTCGTTGGCTCATCCTGTCAATAAAAAGGCTATTGTATCAATAAATAGGTCATGATCTAACCTGTTTAAAATTGGACGGATTAAAAACAAACGGGTTAATTTTGCCACTTCTAGTTAACAAAGTTCATTGATGGGGGAGAGCGAGGAGAAGGCAAGAAATCAAACAAAGGGCGTTAGAAGTCCATACAAAAGATAAATAATAGTAGTTGTGTGTGTTGTGGAACTATCTTTATCCTTATTGCTAAGTTTTTTCATTTTGTAAACCAATGTAATATTAGGAAAAGGTAACTCCTAAATTTTATTAAGCCTACAAAAATACTTTATTTGCCCTCAATTGTATGACACTTATTCTATTTTGAAATATGTCTTATTGTTCAACATTATATTATAAGCATAGCTTATACAACTTTTTCAAATATCCACCCTCATTTTATTTATTTTTTAAACGCCAAGGTATTATTGTCTTTTTTATCAAGCTAATTTTCTTGAAATCTTTTATCAATAATATAATCCGGAATTCAAATTTATATCTTAGATTTCGTATCCAATATATGAAGGACACAAGTAATTAATAACTAGCAAGTAATTAATGGAAGCATGAATATAAATGAGGAGAAAAAACTACTCTCTCCGTTCATTTTTACTTGGCACGTTTTGACTTTTTACGCCCCTTAAGAAATAATAAATTATGTGCATAATTTACCATGATACTCATATTAATTTATGCATGCTTTATTGGATTTGAGAAAATGATTTGAAATGAGTAATAAATATTGTGGGTATAATAGGAAAAAAAAAATTGTCTTCTCCTGATATGAGTAAAGTGACAAATAAAAATGAAAATCTATTTTTAGTATAGATGTCAAATAAAAGTGAACGGATGAAGTATTATTTCTCTATTCTCCAAAATTTAGGAAGTCTGTATCGAAACAGGAAAAGGGAAGCCATCTTAGTTCAATTAATGCATTTATGAGACTTCATTTACGTTGCAAATTTAACAGGAAAACAAAAACGTATTTATAACAAATTTTGTAGAAAGTGTTGAGAGTTGTTACCAAACAGAGAAACAACATGTTGATGTTGAAGTGGGGGATAAGTCCATTATTTTGGACCCTCTTTCCTTTTATTTTCTTTGCTACCTCTTCCCAAGCTAAACATGATGGTTCTTTTACTTTCTTCTCTTTGTTTTAATCGTACTTTTATATGCTTGAAATACTTATATAAGAATTGATGCAATAATACTTTGAATTCTCATTTAAATTGTGGATTTGCCTCTCATACTTCTATTCTCATTTCATATTCTTTGTATTTCAGATGGACCTGTTTATGATTCTTCGGCTTGGACAGAGGTAATAAAGCATTTTTAGGAAGCCATACTACCAAAAAACATCCGTTTTATTGTTATATGAACCATAACATTAAATAATGTGATGTACCGTCAAACCTCTTTATAACGGTCACGTTTGTTTGGATGTTATAGTGAAGTGCGATTATAGAGGACATATATTATAACATAACATAAAAAATCGATTATGAGAAAATTTGGCCTGATTGTTATATAATGATGATGTTATAGAGAGGTTTGACTGTATAGCCTTAGATCATTTCTTGGTTTGTTGACAGTGTCAAACGGATCCAGAGGCGCCACTTTATAATGGAGGAATTCTAGTGAATAAATTGCCCGAATATAAACCGGTCAAAGATATCAATGGAGATATGGTTAATTCACCTACTTTTACCTTGCAAAATCTATCTCCAGGCTCATTTTATTCCTTCTCCAGTTAAGTTCCTCTTAATTTCTTGTACTGTTATTATTGTTGTTGACGTCGTCGTCTTATTATACTTTAATTGCTCATCATATTACTCTGAACTCAGTTTAAATCTAAAAGTAGGACTAGTTTTTAAAGCATAGGTATTATGTGGTGTAACAAATTTTATTTTTCACAGGTTGGGTGAGAGTGAAAAATGCAGATTCTGCTCTAATATCAGCTACAATCAAGGTAGAGAACACATTTGCAAAATGTATAGGAAGTGTTATAGCCAAGAAAGGATGTTGGTCTTTTCTCAAAGGTGGTTTCCGTTGGGATTCACCTTCCACCTCTTCTCAGATGGATTTTCAGGTGCATTTTCTTTATACTTGTTATGTTATTTTTTCAAGCCTGTGAATAAAAAAACATTTTACACTCTGTTTGGATCATTGTTACCTATTATTTTGTAATATATTGTACTATATTGTATTGTATCGTTTTATGAATACAACGTTTGGATAAATTGTATTGTTTGCTATTGTTAAATAACATTTTGCTGTTTGGTTTGACTGTATCATATTGTACTGTAACCGATAAGTTTACTAAAATACCCTCAATTATTTAAATATTAAATTTATCAAGAATTACACATAAAAATAATTTAAGAAAATATCTTTCTACTAATTTATCACCAAATATGTCTTATAAATAGATTAAGCAATTAAATTCATGCAAATTCAAACAAAACTAGTGGAACAAGTTAATAATATTAAAAACAATAATAAGTACACTCCATTCCTAACTAGATAATAATAATAATAATAATAATAATAATAATAATAATAATAATAATAATAATAATAAATAATAAAATGTTAAGGAACTACGATAAAGAAAGGAACGAGAACTGTTAGAACAAAGATAAATTAGAATTGGAGATAAAATCAAATTAGGAGAAAACAAAAGAAGGCAAAACACCCTTGACGTTATAGTTGGAAGCAGCAGAAGTTCTAGAAAAAAAAAAGGGACGATGACAAAGTAGGTTATATGTTGGAAATTTGGAGTTAAAATAAAAAAAAAGGTAAAGGAAAAAATAGAATTATGGAGTAATAAGTTAGGGCATAATTGGAAAGAAAAATAGAAAACAATCTCAGCACATCAAATCGGTTGTTTCAAAAAATGAGACTTTTCATTGTTCCGGAATAATAGATTTAACAGTACAATACAACCAATTTTAATGAAATAATCAAAACAAACATTGTTATAGGATAACAATACAATACAATACGATACAGTGACTAACAATCATCCAAACAAGCTGTTAGGTTCGAGCCCGGGAATTGAAAACTTCTTGATAGCTAGAAATTGTGTTACCCCCTTAGTTGGGCCTATATAGTGTAATTGTGAATTAGTCGGCCAGTAGGTTTCGAATACCAGACGGTTAAACCACAAAAAAAGTATATATATTTCCTTCGGTCTTACATGTCTTTTTTTTTTTTTTTTAACATCTATCTTTTTTTATCATTTGCAGAATTCGGATCGGACAAGAAAGAATGTGGAGATAGAGCTTATTAGCTATTCATTACAGCCATTCAAAGAGAAGCAATGGAGAAAAACTCAATTTGAAGGGATAAACACGGCAAGAACTAAACACCATTTATGACTTAATTATTTGACTCAATATATGATTGAATGTTTTTATTTAACTACTATTTCTGCAAAATACATTCAATTATGGGGTTAATTTCACCCATGCTCATCAAACTTATCATTTTTTTCGCAAAAGTCACTTATTTATTTTTCATCACTTAAAAGTCACTCAACTTTACCTTTGTAACTTAAAAGTCATTCTAGTTCAAAAACTATAAAAAATCTAATAACAAATATGACATGAAATTACATTTAATCAAAAAATCTAACAATAATGCCACATAAGCTTAAACAGACCATATCTAAGTTAGACCCATTTTTTCCTCAGCCCGATTTCAGTCGATTTTTTGAATATTAGTTTTAATTTATTTTATATGAAAAACCGACCGACTTCAATACCACCTAACATATAAATGTACTACCGACAAACAAGAACAACAAGCTAATAAGAACCTATTTTTACATTTATATGTTCTTATTAGCTTGTGAAAATAGGTTCTTATTAGCTTGTTGTTCTTGTCTGTCAGTGGTACATTTATATGTTATGTGAGATTGAAGTTGGTCGGTTTTCCAAAATATTTTATTTTTTAATTTTTTAAATTTTTTTGCGCAAAAAAGCGGAAAACTATTCTAGAATACCGCGAAACTTATTTTTTTAAGAAACCGACCGAAATCAGTCGGTTTTTCATATAAAATAAATTAAAACTAATATTCAAAAAATCGACTGAAATCGAGCTGAGAAAGAAATGGGTATAACTTAGATATAGTCTATTTAAGCTTATGTGGGCATTATTGTTAGATTTTTTTAATTAAATGTAATGCCATGTTATATTTTTTATTGGATATTTTATAGGTTTTGAACTAGAATGACTTTTAAGTTAAAAAGATAAAGTTGAGTGACTTTTAAGTGATGAAAAATAGATAAGTGACTTTTGTGAAATAAATGATAAGTTGGATGCTTTCGGCGAAACTAACCCTTCAATTATGTTACATATATTCATAACATAGCATTTCAGGAAAGGAAGCGTGCCGTTACTGTCCATGTTGTAGATGAAAATGGATTTAGGTTGCCAGGTGCAGCAGTAAAAGTAAAACAAATTTCAACAGATTTTCCATTTGGATGTGCAGTATCAAAAACAATTCTTGGAAATCTGCCTTATCAGGTCTACTTTTTTTCTTCATTTGCTAAGAGTACAGTAGTTGTTGGCGAGCCTTGGCGTGATCGGTAAAGTTGTTGCCATGTGACCAGGAGATCACGGGTTCGAGCCGTGGAAACAGCCTCTTGCAGAAATACAGGGTAAGGCTGCGTACAATAGACCCTTGTGGTCAGGCCTTTCCCTGGTTCCCGCGTATAGCGGCCTTGTGGTCAGGCCTTTCCCTGGTTCCCGCGTATAGCGGGAGCTTAATGCATCGGGCTACTAAGAGTACAGTAGTTGCAATTATGGTGTCAAAATTAATTTTCATTACATTAAGGTAAATAATGTGAATGCAGGAATGGTTCGCTAAGCGATTCAAAGCAACAGTTTTTGAAAATGAGCTCAAGTGGTATAAGACAGAGCCACAACTTGGTCAATTCAACTATACCTTAGTAGATCAAATGATGGAATTCGTTCGTAAAAACAAACTTATAGCCAGAGGACACAACATGTTTTGGGATGACCCTGTCTATATACAAGATTGGCTTGAAAACATGACCTCTCCTCAGCTGAAACGAGCAATGAAATCCAGGATCAAAAGCGTGATAAGTAAATACAGGAATGAGTTTGTACATTGGGATGTAAACAATGAACTCCTTCATTTCAATTTTTATGAGGGAAAGCTTGGACCAAATGCTACCTTAGATATGTTCAAGAAAGTGCATCGTGAAGATCCACTGGCGACCTTGTTTCTCAACGAGTACAACGTTGTTGAACGTTGTGACTCGAAAGCCAGTGTAGACAGGTACATTGAAAAGTTTAAGGAACTAAAGAACGGCGGGGTGACTGTAGCTGGAATTGGTTTAGAGAGTCATTTTGCTATACCTAATCCTCCTTTTATGAGAGCTGTTCTTGATAAATTGGCGACGCTAAAGCTTCCTATTTGGCTAACTGAAGTGGATGTTAGCAAAATGTATGGACTCGAAGAACAAGCAATGTACTTGGAACAAATTTTAAGAGAGGGATTCTCACATCCAAGTGTGAACGGGATCATGCTTTGGACATCACGTAGCGTAGGAGGATGTTACCAAACGTGCCTTACCGATGAAAAATTCCAAAACCTTCCAACAGGTGATGTTGTTGACAAGCTGCTATTGAAAGAATGGCAAACTAAGAAGAAACATGGCAAAACAGATGAGTTTGGTTCCTATAGTTTCAGAGGTTTCTTAGGTGAATACAATGTTTCTGTTGTTTACAATCACAAAGTTATCAATTCTTATTTCTCACTTGGCCGTGGTGTCGAGACTAAGCACATTACACTTCAAATTTAGCCAAAAACTACTCAACATATAATGTAACTTTTAATAAACTGAACAAGAGTTAGTTCATTTTTCATGTAAATTTGTATTCTTAAAAAGAAATTTGATTCCTAGTAATGTCAAGATTTTGAATTTTACCCTATGTTTGTCATCATCAAAAAGGGGAAATTTGTTGGCCTAAGTGAAGGTTAGTTTTGAAGATTGACAAAGGAAGCTCAGGCATGAACCAGGTCCATCCCTCAGGTCCATCACAGGTAGGCATAGACACGGGCAGATTCAAAGCACGTGAGATGCACATGCAGGAGATAAACGAAATCTGGCATAATAATGAATATCCTGATCGAAAAGATTGTATAATTGATAAGGAGAAGAACTTATTAATTAAAGAGAACACTATCCAAGATAAGGGAGGAGTTAGAGGTTGAGATCAACTAGAACTCTTCCACCAAGGAAGAGTAGCATTAGAACTCTAGTTGCTTTCTACTCTACTAATTCTATAAATCGCAGGAAGTTCTCATTCGACAGGCGACGCACAAAAGCAGAAGTTAAACGTGAATTGAGAACAAAATAGCAAGGTATTTTGCAAGCAGTTCGTGTGTGATTTAAGTTTGCGAACCTGAAACTACATGAACCAGATAGAAGAACCAATTCCAAGTGTCTGTCTTTTATTCTAGTTCAATTGTAGTAGGTGTTTTCATATTGTACATTTCAGCTTTATCTAGAGGCAATTGTAATAGGTACTCAAAGTATTCAAGTTAGAGTTAACTTGAAGTTGTCGCAACAGTTAGAGGATGTGTGCCACAACGGGATTAGAGTTAATCCTAGGTTTACAAAAGTGTTTTGTAAATGCAGTTTTTGGCTCAGTGATTTAGTGAAGAGTTTGGGAAAATCCTACTAGGAAGTAGGTCGTGATTTTTTTACCTTTTGAGCCAGGTGTTTTCCACGTAAAAATCTCTGTGTTCTTTATTTTCTGTACTTATTATTCCGCAACAGTAGTAGTTGAAATACATAGAAGAACTAGGTCCTTCTATAATCTGTGCACGCGAAAAATTGGACACCACATAAATCACCCCCTCTCCCCCCCCTTGTGTAGTATTGAAGTTTAAACATCAATATGTCATGCTCATTTGACAGGTCATGTTTTGAAATGTTTTTGCTTCACTTTTTTTGAAATTCAACTACAAAGTTAATGAGGCAATGTGCACCGCCCCGCCATCACACCTATTAATTTTTCGCAATTTCAGCGATGGCGAGGCTTACCCGAGCTCAAATCTTGAACAACCATCAGTGGAAAAACACTTGGGGTCTCACGAAAATTATGAGATACCATCAAAAGGCACATTTGGTAGAAAGTCAGCAGACCAAGGGACAAGCAACCGAAAGTGGCAGAGCATCTTTGACATTATGGGCCATGGTTGACAGCAGGATCCCTTTAGGAGTCTAGGCTGCCTTTCCAGCTTTGCCAGGCTGGAATGCACTAGGCAGCTTGCCAGCTTTGCCAGGTTAGAATGCACCAGGCTGCTTACCAGCCCTGCCAAACACTCCTCTTGCACAGTCCTTTTGATTTCTATAAATAGTCATTAGGCTCATTCTTTGTAAGCAACTCATAATTGACAAATACAACAGAAAAGGGCACTTACCTCCCACATCTTGGTCTCTTTCTTTCAATGCTTTCTTGCTTGTTTCGTGTGTTTGCCATTGCTTCATCACGGTTATTTTGTTGAATGTTTTTAGGACTGAAGTCTTAGGGAGCAATTTTGCCCATAGGGTATTCCCACTCTGCCTTTGAAAAATCGGCCTCGTGATAATTAGTATCAGAGCCTAGGTTCTTGCATGGCTAAGAACTCACATCGCAATGTAGAAGAAACCAACGTTGAAGAAAATCCAGAAGTACAGAGAGGCATGGGCAGGAAGCGCGACAAAAGTAGGGCCAGAGACGTATCGCCACCCCCTAATAGTGAGATGCTACCCTACGTGGAACCCGAAACTTTCGAAACCAGAACTCTCGATGAGAAGGTGGTTATGGTAGAAACTGGTCTGACGGCCTTACATCGTCGTATTGTTGTCGCCGAAAACAATTTCTATTCCCAAGAGTCAGTTTCTCTTGATGGACTTGGCGAAGTTAAAGGAAACATTCAGGAGCAAGACGAAGGGCTGACCAACCTTGAACTCAAGCTCACTGAGGCTTTGTCTGCTATGCAGGCAGAAGTTGAGACTTTAAAACTGCGTCTAGAGGAGACTGCAGGAGCCAGCGGGCGTGGTCCCGTTACTGTCTGAGAAACTCGTATTGAGGCTCCTAAACCCAAAGAATTTCGGGGGTGAAAGAATCGCTCAAGACGTGGAAAACTTCTTGTGGCAATTAGATGCTTATTTTGAATATGTGAGCATAGCCAACGATGTTGTGGCAAGATCCGAACGGCAGCCATGTACCTGGCTGACACCGCCATGATGTGGTGGCGGAGGAAGAAGGCAGATATGGAGAAAGTAACATACGTTATTGACACATGGAAGAAGTTCAAAGAGGAGCTAAAATGACAGTTTTACCCTCAAAATGTAGTAAACGAGGCTCGCCGGCAGCTAAGGGAGCTCAGGCAAACATCCTTCATCCGTGAGTATGTGAAGGAGTTCACCAAACTCACCCTTCAGATCCCCAACTTGACCAGTGAGGATCTATTGTTCAGTTTCTTGGATGGCCTGTAGAATTGGGCCAAACAAGAGTTGTAAAGGCGACAGATCGACACCATCGATGAGGCTATCGTAATAGCCGAATCATTGTCAGATGTCCAGACCAGAGTATCTAAAGGAAATAATAACCGGAGCCAAGTTGTTACTGCTCCGAAGACGGACACCCACCGAGGTAAAACCAAATATGTTCCCAACTGAAACAACGAGAACAGAGGCAACCGCAACCACTCTTCCCACTTCAGCAAGAATTATGAGGAGAAGAAGAAAGGAGGTGCTCAATGGGATGTTTGCTACCTTTGCGGAGACTCTTCTCATGCTGCTCGATTTTGCCCTACCCTGAGCAAACTAGTGGAAATAGTTGCATCCCACCAGCAGCAAGGACAAATAGCTGTGCCAACTGGCAAGCAACCCGAGGAGCGTGGAGCACCAGCTGATGGTGCGGGATAAGGGAAGAACAAAATTGTGGGCTTGTTCAAACATATGGCCTTATTCAACCACATGACCCTTGTCGCTATTGCTACCCAACCGACTCATGTGAGGCCGCATGAATTATTATTTATCGATGCCAAGTTGAACGGCAAAGACGCGCGCATCATGGTGGACACAAGTACGACACATAATTTTGTGATAGAGGAACGAGCTAGGGATCTTGGACTTATCTATGTATCCAGTGACACGTTGTTGAAGACTGTCAATGCCCTCCCCACTACCATTCATAGCTTTGCTCCTAACGTGCACATTGCTTAGGAGGCTGGCTGGGATTGACGGACTTCACCATTTCCCCCATGGACGTCTTTGATATCATATTGGGATTGGATTTCTCATACGAAATCAATGCGCTTATCTCATCGCGTCTCAACTAGCTTCATATAAGTGATCCCGGAGGATCGTGCGTTGTGCCCTTTGTTCGGGTGCCACAAAATGGAATGCATCTGTCCGCGATGCAGCTTGTGAAAGGTTTCAAAAATGGGGAACCAACCTTTCTTGCAACCTTGACGGGAATCATCGAGAACTCCCTTGAGGCAGTAGCACTGCCTCCCTGCATTGAACAAATCCTTAAAGATAATAAGGACATGATGTCGAAAGAACTTCCCAAACAACTGCCACCACGAAGGGAAGTTGATCATCAGATCAAACTTGTTCCAGGGGCAAAGACACTTGCCATGTCGCCTTATCGCATGACGCCCCCGGAATTAGAGGAATTGAGGAAGAAACTCAAGGAGTTGCTAAAGGCTGGCCACATCCGTCCATCCAAGGCACCTTACGAAGCTCCTGTCTTATTTCAAAAGAAGAAGGAGGGTACCATGCGCTTGTGTATTGATTATCGGGCCCTTAATAAGGTCACAGTGAAGAACAAGTACCCCATCCCTCTGATTGCTGATTTATTTGACCGTTTGGGGAAGGCCAAGGTATTCACTAAGATGGACCTGAGGAAGGGCTACTATCAAGTGTAGATCGCCGACGGAGATGAGCCCAAAACAACCTGCGTTAGATGCTATGGGGATTTTGAATAGTTGGTAATGCCATTTGGGTTGACCAACGCTCCTGCAACGTTCTGCACGTTGATGAACAAATTGTTCCATCCCTTTTTGGATCAGTTTGTTATCATCTATTTAGATGACATTATGGTTTACAGCAACAACATGGATGACCATGCGGAACACCTATGTAAGGTCTTCAAGGTACTAAGGGAGAACGACATGTGCGTGAAGCATGAAAAGTGTAGCTTCGCACAGCCCATAGTACAGTTCCTCGGGCATACCATCAACCATGGGGAAATCCGGATGGATAGCGACAAGGTGGAAGCTATCCAGAACTGGGAAGCTCCAACGAAGGTACTAGAACTTTGGTCCTTCCTAAGCTTAGCCAACTATTATCGGAGATTCATCTTCGGTTATTCGGCTATTGCATCCCCACTCACCGACTTGCTGCAGAAGGAGAGGGAGTGAAAATAGAGCGATATATGCAAGGAGGCATTTGAGAAACTTAAGGCAGCAATCACCAATGAACCCGTATTGGCCCTGCCTAATTTCTCTAAAGTTTTTGAAGTTCAGACCGATGAGTATGACTTTGCTATAGGAGGCGTACTGATGCAAGGGGGCCATCCTATAGCATTCGAGAGTCGAAAGTTGAACGACGCTGAGAGGCGTTACACTGTCCAGGAAAAGGAAATGACAGTCGTAGTCCACTTCCTAAGGACATGGCGTCACTACTTGTTGGGGGCTCATTTTGTTGTCAAGACCGACAACGTCGCAACTAGCTATTTCCAGACCCAGAAGAAGCTATCCGCCAAGCAGGCTCGTTGGCAAGATTTCCTGGCCGAGTTTGACTACACCCTGGAATACAAACCATGGAAAGCTAACGTGGTAGCCGACGCTTTAAGTCGCAAAATAGTATTGGTAACCATTGTTAGTTCAGCGAGCAGTGGCATTATCGAGACCATCAAAGAGGGCATGCAACATGGCCCCGTAATAAAGCAACTTCTTGCTTTGGCCAGTCAAGGCAAGACTCAAAGATTTTGGGAAGAATACGGTCTCTTATACACCACTAGCAAAAGAGTATACGTGCCCAAGTGGCCAAATCTCAGGCGTACGCTGCTGAAAGATTGTTATAAAACTGCCTGGGCAGGTCATCCAGGGCAAAAACACACATTGGCCCTGATTGAGTCGTCTTACTACTGGCCTCGGATGCGGGACGACATCGAGGTATACGTGCTCACATGTCTAGTTTGTCAACAAGACAAGGTGGAATCTAAACTCCCTAGGGGTTTACTTGAGTCGCTGCCTGTTGCGAAGAAGCCATGGGATAGCATCACCATGGACTTTATTACATGTCTGCCAAATTCAGAAGGGTTTGGCACCATCACGGTGGTTGTCAACAGATTCTCCAAGTATGCAACCTTTTCAGCCACCACAACTAGTTGCAAGGCTAAAGAGGCAGCACGTATATTTTTGAGGGATGTCGTAAAACATTGGGGTGTGCCGAAGCACATCATTAGCGATCGAGACCCTCAATTTACTGGCACATTCTGGAAGGAACTATTCGGCTTGCTGGGATATAAACTGCACTTCTCAACAAGTTTCCATCCTCAAACTGATGGACACACGGAGAGGATTAATGTCCTCCTCGAATACTATCTGCAGCATTATGCCAGCGCCAACCAAAGAGATTGGGCTAAACTACTTGATATAGCCCAATTCTCTTATAATCTACAACGGAGCGAAGCAACGGGAAGGAGTCCCTTTGAGCTCGCAACTAGGCAACAGCCCAACACCCCACAATCTTTGCCCGTCAACATCGGATTGAAAAATTTAGGTGCTTATCACATGGCCAAAACTTGTGAGGAACAAGCCGACCTAGCAAGGTCGTATCTTAACAAAGCGGTCCGCAAAATAAAGAAATTTACGGATCGAAAATGTAGTCCAGTCAACTATAGTATTGGAGATAAGGTCATGGTAAAGTTGAATCCACGGCAGTTCAAATCACTGCGAGGCGTCCATCAAACCCTGATTCGCCGATATGAGGGCACATTCGAGATTATTGCCAAGGTGGGGAATAATCTCTTATCGACTTGACATCCCGCGCCATCTAAAAATCTATCCCGTCTTTCACGCTAGCCAACAGAAACCATATTTTGAAGACGTGGAAGACAAGGATCGGAGGCAGACCAGCCGCAGTCAAATATTTACTACTCCACCGGCATCGGACAAACAAGTAGATGCCATCATAGACCATCAACTGATTTGTGGCAAAGGTTGGGGAAATTCAAGCGCACGGTTCCTTGTTCACTGGAAATGAACTTCGCCATAGGAGGCATCATGGGAGAAATATGAAGATTTGTGGCAGTTCAGAGAACAAGTCCACAATTATCTTCAGTTCTGCAGCGCTGGGGTCGTCGCCATTTCAAGTGGGGGAGAGTGCACCGCCCCGCCGTCACACCTATTAATTTTTTGCAATTCCAGCGACGGCGAGGCTTACCCGAGCACAAATCTTGAACAACCATCAGTGGGAAAACACTTGGGGTCTCACGAAAATCATGAGATGCCATCAAAAGGCACCTTTGACAGAAAGTCAGCAGACCAAGGGACAAGCAACCAAAAGTGAAAGAGCATCTTTGACATTCTGGGCCATGGTTGACAGCAGGATCCCTCTAGGCTGCCTTTCTAGCTTTGCCAGGCTGGAATGCACCAGGCAGCTTGCCAGCTTTGCCAGGCTGGAATATACCAGGCTGTTTGCCAGCCTTGCTAACCACTCCCCTTGTACAGTCCTTTTGATTTCTATAAATAGTCATTAGGCTCATTCTTTGTAAGCAACTCATAATTGACAAATACAACAGAAAAGGGCACTTGCCTCCCACATTTTGGTCTCTTTCTTTCAGTGCTTTCTTGCGTGTTTCGTGTATTTGCCATCACTTCAGCACGGTTGTATTGTTAATTGTTTTTAGGACTGAAGCCTTAGGGAGCGATTTTGCTCTTAGGGTTGTCCCACGCTGCCTTTGAAAAATCGGCCCCGTGACAAATGTCCTCTTTAGGCCTTTTTGCCAAAGCAAGACATGGTTACTCCACATAGTTAATTCTAATAACTGACATTTATTTAACTCTCTTGTACAATACTACTAATGGAAGGGGAGTCTTGGCGTGTAATTAGTAAAGTTGTTGCCATGTGACCAAGAGGTCACAGGTTCGAGCCGTGGGAACAACCTCTTGCAGAAATATAGTGTAAGGTTACGTACAATAGAACTTTGTGATCCGGCCCTTTCACAAACCCCGTCAACAACGGGAGTTTAGTGCACCGAATGCAATACTAGGATTATTGTATTGTAAAATAAAAGCACGTTAATCAATTGATATTGTTTGGTAAAATAAAAGCATCATTTAGTAGATTTTACTGTCTTGTAAAAGTGGAAGGCCCTACCTCTTGTTCTTTGCAGGCTAATTCTAAGTCAAAGCATGTTCTTTATTTCATTTCTTATTTTGAGTATTTGGTGATTAAGAATAATGGTTATAATGAAAGAAAATGGACAAAGATTGACACCCATTATAAGCTTTAATCATTTCCAAACGACAACCAAATTTTCATGCAGTTTGTTCCAAATCTAAGTCCAGAAAATAGTAGTATCCTATGAAAATATGAACATCAAATAGGTGGCTTTTTGGAAGATTTTTCTTATCATTGGAAGTGGATATTAATCCAATTGAACAGTCCTAAGTGGTAACTAACATATTCATTCCATTTTTATAAGGAGTGTATATATATATTCAGCATCATTATGCAAATTGTGAATCATTATTATGTAGGCTCTGGTTTGCATTAATACTATATACTCACGCCTGGTTTTAAAATGTCCGGTTCTTGTTAAAACTAATTGAGTTGTTAATCATCAAGCTAATCGCGTAGATGCTAATCCACCTTTTCCTGAAGACTAATCACCCTCCTTAGCTTAAAGCCTAAATATGGTCTAAACTCTCAAACTAAAAGATCCTTGACAACTAATTTGTCTGTCTATACAGGGTCATCATTCCTCTAACTCAACTTCTAATCTGGCAAATAAGTTAATCGACACGTTCAAATTCAACTAATTAAAGTTCGCTATATTTCTTCACAACTTGTCCAAGCTTGACAGGGTTAAGTATTATTATATTTGGAAATATTGGGTTCTTCAGTATTACAAAAAGAAACTATATGACGTTCAGCCAATCATAGCCAGTGACTAGATAACTTCATCCACCAGTTAAGAGTCAGGAAAAAAAGAATATAAAGTCAAATTCACACATACACATATAACATAACTAGCACAAGCAATAGAAATTAAGTAATTGACTGTTCATATTTCTGAATGTAATCAAAACATGTGAGCATTTAAATTAGTATCTGAAAAATGTTTGTTGTAAAGACCGAAGAGGCTGAATTCAAGGATGTGGCCTAACGTGAATGAATTTGGTGAAATTCATGGAAAATCAAGGTTTTAAATTCTAGCAGAGACAAAAAAAAAGATAATATCTTTTCACTAAGTCTTAGCCGACAGAATTACCTGTTAATTATCAGGCAGTCGAGATGTGCACACGTTGTCTCCAACCAAAGACGGAGCTAGCCTATTAGGTGTGAGCTCGCCCGAACCCAATCACTTTTGCTTAAACATTATATTTTTATTAAAAAATTTACTAAATATATATAAATATTTAATAGCAAATCCGATAATTAAAACGAGCTAAGTTTCGTAACAAATTTAAAACTCTCAAACTTTAAATACTGGCCGGACTCCGACTATAACTCCAACACTACTGCTATAAAAGAAAACGAAAAGACTGGAAGAGAGTGAAGTAGTCAAAGGGGACAAATGCATCAGGGAATGTTTCTGGTCCCATGAAAATAACATGTCTGTCTGCAAAGCGTGACATAACATAAGGATTGAAATATCTGAATGGAGGGCTCTCCAACATACCATGAATATGTTGCACTTCTCTTTAATGGGTCCGCTCCACATTGGGATGTTATTCTTTTTTCTAATATTTCGATAGCTTTGCCGATGATTTAATTGGAAATAATTTATACATGTACAAGATAGAGATAAAGGTTATGTATTCACTATCCTATTCATATCTTATTATTTTGTTGTTGTTGTTGTTCTATTCCTGGCTTTTATCTAATTATGATCAACAATTACCATAAATTTGTTTCATTAATTATCCTCTACTTTAATTTATTTTAAAGAAATCCTATCTCATCATGTTTCACTATCATAACATGAAGGATAATCAATGATTACTCTATGGTCACACATTTAAATTCAAAAGATCTCTGTTACTAGCAGACGACAGAGAATATAGTAATAAAAGGTACGGCAAATGGCCAAATATACTTCTTTACTTTCAAAAATGATCTAAAAATATATCTCGTTATACTATTAGGTTATTTATACCCCTGCAGTTATACTTTGGGTTCAAATATACCTCACTTAAACGGAGGAACACATGTCATCGTCCTGTTGGTCAATTCTAAATATCTTCTAATTAATTAAAAAGACTTATTACCCATACCCAAAAAATAATTTTTTAAAGGAATTTTTTTTGTAAAAACTGAAATTATTTTTACTAAAAACTGAAAAAAACGAAAATATTTTTTTTTCAGTTTTTACAAAAAAACTGCTTTAGAAAAAACTGAAAAATATTTTCTAAAACAATGTTTTTGTAAAAACTGAAAAAGAAAAGCTTAAAATCAATTTTCTAAAGTAATTTTTTTTGTAAAAACTGGAAAAAACTGAATTTATTTTTACTAAAAACTGGAAAAAAAATTCCTGTTTTGACAAAAAAACTGCTTTAAAAAAAGCTGAAAAATATTTTCTAAAACAATATTTTTGTAAAAACTGAAAATAAAAACTAAAAAGTAATTTTCTAAAGTAATGTTTTTGTAAAAACTGAAAAAATAAATATTTTCTTTTTTTTCAGTTTTTAGTTAAAAATATTTCAGTTTTTTTCAGTTTTTAATTGCATTAGAAAATTTGCTTTTCAGTTTTTTTTTCAGTTTTTATAAAAATAATGTTTTAGAAAATATTTTTCAGTCTTTTAAAAGCAGTTTTTTTGTAAAAACTGGAAAAAAAAAATATTTTCGTTTTTTTCAGTTTTTTGTAAATTTTTTTTTAGTTTTTTCTAGTTTTTACAAAAAAAAAAAATTATTTTTCGGGCATGGGTAATGAGTCTTTTTAATTAAATATAAGATATTTAGAATTGACTAACAGGACGATGACACGCGTCCCTCCGTTTAAATGAGGGGTATATTTGAACTCAAAGTATGACTGAAGGGGTATAGATAACCCAATAGTATAATAAAGGATATTTTTAGATCATTTTCGAAAATAGAAGGATATATTTAACCCTTTCCAGTAAAAGTTATACAGCATTGCACTTCAAACCAAAAAAATACAGATAAAACATTTTAAAAGTGTACGCAGTACATTTAACTGTTTTGTCTTAACCCTGCTCTTTCTTTTTCTTTTCTTTTTTGTTGTAGTGAATTTTCTTTTTGTATTGTCGTTCCTTTAACTTTTCATATCATTTATCCGACATCTCGTATGTCAAGTTGAGTTGTGGTCTTTAGGGAGAATAGTTCACCTCAATAACTTTTTTGGATTTTTTTCAAGTGTCAATTTCTGATATTTAGTTTATTGACTTGATAATTAGAGTATAACCCTCCAAATTACCATAGTTCTTGCCAAGATCATCTCCTTAGTTGTATGCAGCTTGAACCTTGTTTAGTACAGTCATACAATAGATGTAATACAATGGTAAAATTTCAGTCTCTATAATAATACTTCGCTATAATGGTTAAATTTTTTTTGGATTAATTTTTCATGTTACGTTATAATATATGTTCTCTATAACAACACTTCTCTATAATAGTCAAAAAAAATTTGAAACAAACAAGGCTGATATAAAAAGGTTTGACGGTAACACTTAAAAAAATTGTAGGACTAGATAGTAATAATAATATGGTTGAAATTTGGAGACATTTTCCTAAAATTTGTTAGGCTTGAAAGAGAAGAAGAAAAGAACAAGAGAAAATGCAGTCCCAGGGCACATGATCTATCAATTCTCAAAGAGATTTTGTCCATACTACAAAATGTGTAAGAATAAGAGTGTATACAAGTTTCGCAGATTGTTTTGGGTAATTGGGGTGTTACAAGAATAATACAGATTAATTTACAGTCCAAATTTTGGACTGTAAATTAGACTAATTGGAAGAATGAATTCTCGAGTTGTCAAATGGCTTCTCCCAAAGCCATGTGAAAAGGCAGCTTTTACTCTTTGCTCTTCTCATCTTCTTGGTATTTATAAAGCGACCACGCCCCTTTGCCTGCAATCATTTGGTCTATTTTCGTACAATTCTCCTCAAACCCTAACATTCGATAAAAATTTATTCGCATATAATTTTACATTAAACTAATAAATATATGATCTGCATTTAAATTATAGTTGATTAATACATATTTTTACCTTAATTATCACGTGTAAAGCAGTATGATTTGATATAAATATTCGATACGAATAATTTTTTCTTCCGATTAAAGTTTACTCGCAAGAATGTTTAAACCAAGACAATGACCGCAAGACATATTTTGCATATACATTTTTCCGAGACTTAATCATGATTAAATAATATATATTTTTACTTTAATTTGTTGATCCTAAAGATTAATCAGTTAAGTATTCAGATTTCACCATATAGTACTATACAATTAGTTTAGGCCAAATTATAAAAATATAAATTTATATCGTAGTATATAATTATGGGAAGAAGAGAAACCCGCTCGTGCGGACAAGCCATTCACGCTCCCATAATTAAATTAGGTTTTGTACTACAAGACAATAATCCTCATGTTTAATCCAAGAACAATTGCTTTGTGCTCGAAAACCACCCCCTCTTTACCATTTGAAAGCTATAAAACTTGTTTTATATACTTCCCTATACTCACACCACCCCCTCTTATGAATTTTATATATAATAATTTTATGATTCATATATTATAATAACTAAATTTACAAGTAAAAAATTATATTTTTGATACATTTTTTAATATAAATTTATGATATAATAAAAATTATTAAATTTACGTAAACTCATAATTTATAGGTTAGAGCTTATGTATGCCTCCACACCTGCTATATGGTCTTTCAAGTTTCAACCAGTCTTTCCCAACCTTAACACCAAATCACCTTACTCAGTACTTACTATTCTAACTTTTGTCTCCAAAAATAAAATATCACCCATACTTAGGTATGCCTAACCTCGTCATTAAAATAATAAATACATAACATATATCTTCTGTATATATTTTTATTATTTAACTACTGTTAATTAATTGTCTGTTTAACTTTAATTTATTACTATCATTTTGAAAATATAAAAAGGTTGCATGAGTAATTACGAATTAAGATAAACGCATTCCAACCTTATACCAAATCACATTACTCAGTAACTTTTGTATAAACCCTATATTTATATTAAGAAATTCAATATATATTTACAAATAAATAATTTTAAATTCAATTATTATTACATATTAATTTAAAATTACAGTAGGGGCTCATACACTTTAAATCTTAAATTTGTCTTGCTTTGTAGGCCAGACTCCAAACCTCCGGCTAACCCAAAAAATGAAACAAAATAAAAAGATATTGAAAATTAAAATTTAAAGAACAAAGAGGAAAATGAAAATTGGCAAAGGGACCCACCACCCCGCCCAAAAGAAAAAAGAAGAAACTTTTGCTAGTATATTATTCACTTGTCTCAAAATATAAATAGGGCATAGAAGGGGTAAACATACATTGCCATTACTCGTTAGGCTTCCCTAATTAAATTCACTAATTAAGGTGTCTAATCTCTTGTTGATGTTTCAGTATTAAACCACACAGCAAAATACTACCACTGATATTCTTAAATTAGTGTTCATTGCTGAGTGATCGCTCGCTTGCTATCTAGCTGAAAAAGGGAAAGGAAGAAGTAGAAGATGGAATCTTCAGACAAAGTAGTAGAGACGGTAATAGTTGGAAATTATGTAGAGATGGAAACTGAAGGGAAATCTAAAGATGTTAAGTCAAAAATCTCTAAGTTTTTCTGGCATGGTGGTTCTGCTTATGATGCTTGGTTTAGTTGTGCCTCTAATCAGGTAATCAATTATGTAATTTCTTTCAATGACTGCATTTCTAATTAACTTCTCAAACAAGTGAAGATCAATTTCCTGCCTTATATATGGTTCTTATTAGATGTAGAGCCAGAATTTTAACTTTATGGATTCTTAATATGATAGATAACAACATCCCTACCTACCTCAGAATACCTACCTCAGAATGTAAACCTCCAACACCCCATTAGTGGGACTCTAGATTTGTTATTGTTTGACTTAAAGTGCTAATAATTAACTGAGTTCTAAATTAAATATTAATGAAAAGTGCAATTAAATGGCACTGGTTCACTCCTTAATTTGGTGTATTTTTTCAGGTAGCTCAAGTGTTATTGACGCTGCCCTACTCATTTTCTCAACTAGGAATGATTTCTGGGATTTCATTTCAGCTCTTCTATGGTTTAATGGGTAGTTGGACAGCTTATCTTATTAGTATCCTCTATACTGAGTACAGAACCAGAAAAGAAAGAGAAAAAGTCGATTTCCGCAATCATGTCATTCAGGTTTCAACAATATAATCCTTCACCTTATATTTATTAATAATGTACTTCACCCACGAACGCTTGCCTATATCTCCCTGAATACAGGATGTGCACCGTACTGCCCTGCCATTTAAATAAAATACTCAAAAACAAATCTTCGACTTTATAATAAAATATTTACTGAAATTTGGGTGTACAGTGGTTCGAAGTTCTTGATGGGCTACTTGGAAAACATTGGAGGAACGTGGGTTTGGCATTTAATTGCACTTTTCTTCTGTTTGGATCCGTGATTCAACTCATTGCTTGTGCAAGGTTCATAATTTCATTTGCTATGTACTCTGGTTTTTTTCTTGGATCCATATTATCCAATATATACAAAAATTAATGTCTTTGTATTATTTTTATTGACTTGCAGCAATATATATTACATAAACGATAATCTGGACAAGAGAACATGGACTTATATATTTGGTGCTTGTTGTGCCACCACAGTCTTCATTCCTTCTTTCCACAATTATAGAATATGGTCTTTCCTTGGATTGTTGATGACCACTTTCACTGCTTGGTATCTTACTGTTGCATCACTACTCCATGGCCAGGTACCTTCTCATTGTTCATGAATCCACCTTTAGTGTTCCCAATTATAGGCGAATTTAGAGCGGGTTAAATTGAACTTAATGTTTTTGGTTCGAACTAAGTACACAAATGGATTTTTTTTTATGAAGTAAACTGAATTAAGTATATAAATGTACGTACAAGAAAATTAAATGTATATCGATTTGCAATAAAATCGAACGAGAGCCTTAGAGTAACGGTAAAATTGTCTCAGTGCCTGTGACTTATAGGTCACAGGTTCGAGCCGTGGAAGCCGCCATTAATGAATTCCTTAGGGTTGGTTGTCTACATTACATCTCTTGGGATGTAGCCTCACTTCGGACCCTACAATGAATGCGTGATGCTTTGTGCACCGGGCTGCCTTTTATTTTTTTTTTACCTATAACAAAATTTAACTCATTTTGAAACCACTCCAAATCCTGAGTTAGCCTCTAGTTCCAACATCTCACATGCATTGTCGAAAAATTTAGCATATATTACAAATTATTGAAAGGCAGATAGAGAAAGAGGAGATAATGCTACTTTATAGTTTTGAATTTGTTACTTGTGAAATGTGAATCAAAAGTTTGAAAATCTGAGTCTACCACATTATTAGATGAAATGTCAAGTAAACCTTTAATCATAACGATATGTGGGGGTTGAATATATATTTAATAACTATTTTGTTTTAATGATGTCTTAGTTAAGAGATTTATTCAATTTTCTTACTGAAATTACAGGTGGAGGGAGTTACGCACTCTGGACCAACCAAGTTGGTGCTATATTTCACAGGAGCCACAAACATTCTCTACACATTTGGGGGACATGCTGTTACTGTGTAAGACAAATTAGCATACATTATTTAATTTTATAACATATTTTTCACGTTTATCCCACTACCGTAAATCCATAAACTGAAAAATGTAGGGAAAAATATACATTTCTTTAACGTAGTGTTTATTCCACCAAGAGTTTCTCCTAGTTGTACCAGTAGTATTAGTAGTATTTTTCTTAGATCTTTAGTTCTATTTGCTGTGTCATTCACTTCTGTTATTTTATTATACCTTGTTGTTGTTATTGTTTGTTGCTTCCTTTTCACTATTTCTTGAGTCGAGTGTCTATCGAAAACAATCTCTCTACCTTCACAAGGTAGGGGTAATTAAGGTCTGCCTACACATTATCCTCTCCAAACCCCACTTGTAAGATTATACTGAGTTTGTTGTTGTTAACGTGATTTGTTCCGAAAATGACTTGACCTTAACTTGTTTTGACAATATTCTGAGCATGTAATGTATAGTGAACTATCCTTTTTGTCAAAAAGGTTAATATCTTAGCATTTACAACACCATGTCCAATCTTTGTCAAAACGCTATTATTTGCCATAGTTGTGTATTCATATTCACTGTAACATTTGCATGTGTTTATGTAAACTGTATAGTGGTTTCACTTTTCAGCATCTGATTTTAAAGAATAGAGTAGAGTGCCTTTCTCAGGCGTGAGAAGCAAAAAAAAGTTGCACTTTTTACCCTTTTCAAGTTGGAAAGCTACGACTCTTTTTCCAATCACTTTTGCTTTTCCTACTGAATCAATCAATCAGAATGGAAAAAGAAAAAACTTTAATGGGAATGGAAGAGGCTTTGGTGTTTTAGCCAGTGGGCACCTCTTCCTCCTTTTCTCTTTTGTCACAACTGTTAGATTCTTTCTGTGTTTAGAAAGGAAAAGCAAGATAGAAACTGAAAATGACTCAGATATTAATGAGATATTTACTAAAGTCGATATTTGGCTACTCTCAACGGTAAACCGAGTTGGAACTAGAATTTGAAGTTAATGAGTTCGGGATTTTTACTTTTTAATTAATGATTTGTACACTTTAATAAATTTTTTAGATAAGTACAGTATTTGGACCAAAATTATTGTGTTCGACCGAACCTGTAATCGACATGCTAGCTTCGTCCCTGATTGTAAATCCATTAATTGACGTTGTAGGCCGGAGGTGATAGCTGTTTCTCAAACTTTTTATGAGAAGTTAGGTGAGTAACCTAAATATTCTTTTACACGTGCGGTCGGTACCTAGAAATTAAACACATTGTTATAAGATGATGATGTGATGTATTATACTAACTCACTAGCTTGTAAGTACTTATGCTAGAAATGCTACCCCAGTTTAAAGAAATAGGACTATTGCTATTAAAAATCATATACTATAATTTAATTACATGCTTAAATTGTATGAGCACGCGTAACTTAATGATTAATTTGTGAATTAATTTTGCAGGGAGGTAATGCATGCAATGTGGAAACCACAAAAGTTCAAGGCAATTTACTTATGGGCAACACTCTATGTAATGACACTCACACTTCCATCAGCAGCAGCAGTATATTGGGCATTTGGTGATTTTCTACTTGATCACTCCAATGCCTTCTCTCTCCTTCCAAGAACACCCTTTAGAGACATGGCTGTCATTCTTATGCTCATTCATCAGGTTAGAAAAGAATTTTTATATGATGAGATCACTCAAAACATAAAGTAATTATTTATAAATACTAGCTGCTTTAATTTATTGATCAAATTATAACATTGGGAGTTCTCTTTTTATTGTTTGAATGCAGTTTATAACATTTGGATTTGCTTGCACTCCATTGTATTTCGTATGGGAGAAGGCCATAGGCATGCACGAGTGCAAGAGCCTGTGCAAAAGGGCAGCGGCGAGGTTGCCGGTGGTGATTCCTATTTGGTTTCTGGCCATTGTTTTCCCTTTCTTTGGTCCTATCAATTCAACTGTTGGATCACTTCTAGTTAGCTTCACTGTCTACATTATCCCTGCTCTTGCTCACATGTTTACCTTCAAATCTGCTGCTGCTCGAGAGGTATATATCTACCATCATTGATTTTGCTGTTTTTGCATTAGGTTTAGACCGTCCACAGATGCAGCTAACTAGTATCGGGTTATCTGAACCCAGTACTTTCGGGGCGTTATATAAATTTGTATGTAAAAATCCATTAAAATTGTTATAAATAATAGATATGAACTCATAACTTAAAAATATAATGTGTTCAATGCTAAAAAATAAATTTGATTTCAGAGGCATGTAAGTAGAGGAGATCCTGGATTTTAATTGTATGGATTCAGGACTCATGTTTTAACTGTTGAACCTATTATCTTATTTGAGTTATAAGTTCATAGTTCACTATTTTCAACAATTTTAGTGAATTTTACAAAAATAAATTCCTGTCTCTTACAAAAATAGATCTGCCCCTCCATGTAGGTAGAGAAAGGTAACAAGTGTAGTTAGTTTACTGGTTATAATTGGTTGCTTTTATCTTTTTTTCAAGTTTCTACATCACGTTTATTGTAGCCATTACCTATAGTTATCTTTCAAATAATCCCATAGTATGAGGAATCAAATGCTAAATTACATTTCTTTTGTGATGCAGAATGCAGTAGAGCAACCACCAAGATTTGTAGGAAGATGGGCTGGCACATTTACAATTAACATATTTGTAGTTGTTTGGGTATTCATTATTGGTTTT
The DNA here is from genome assembly GCF_000390325.3 of Nicotiana tomentosiformis. Taxonomy (NCBI): domain Eukaryota; kingdom Viridiplantae; phylum Streptophyta; class Magnoliopsida; order Solanales; family Solanaceae; genus Nicotiana; species Nicotiana tomentosiformis. The sequence continues at coordinate 4,125,661 of NC_090821.1, forward strand.
GGATTTGGTGGTTGGGCTAGTATGCTCAATTTCATTCATCAAATTGATACATTTGGCCTTTTCACCAAGTGTTACCAATGCCCAATTCCTAAACAATTCCCCACCCCACCACCGCCCTACGCTGCCGCTCCACAGCCTACTCCGGCCAACTTCACTCACCCCCACCACCCATGAGCTGCCGGAGTTTAAAGGTGTTACCAAAGAAGGCTAATTGGCTCTTTTTTCCGTCTCAATTATTAGGAAAACTTTGAACGGTTGAAATGTGACAACAGTATTTCTTTGCTCTGAACTTTTGAATTTGATATAAAAACACCAAGAAGAAATTTTGGTTTTCTTTTACTTATCAGCAATCTGCCTATATTACCTGCAAAATTTTATTTTAGCTAGATTTGAATAATGGATGGAAAGTTGAAATGGACTATGCAACAAAAAATGTAATTTCGTTCTCTTATTTTTTATTACTAATGCTTGCATTATATTAAATTTTGTAAATCATCTGCATCTTAAAATTTAAGTGTTTAAAGATGAGATTCTTAAGATTTGAATAATATGAACCTCAAATGTTGAAAGTTGATCGTCACCTCCTTGTCTTGAAGACCATTGGCGGATTTAGGGAGCGGAAGGGCGAACCCCCTTTGTCAGAAAAATTGCACTATACATATAAAAAAAATCCAGTTTGTACCTTTATATTTTATATTTTAAATCCATTTGACGCATCCCAAAAGCATAGCTTAATGGTCAAAGGGGTTTAAAATCTTTGTAAGGTTGCTGGTTCAATTTCCATTGGCGGTATCTTTACATAAATAGCCGATCATATTTACTATGTACTGTCACGCCCCAACCTCGGAAAAGCGCAATCGGCGCTCAACCGAGTGAACCCGGTCGAGCAAGCCTGTTAGATACTTTCTACCCAACTCACCCATGATCAAGAAAAAAGACATGATTCCATTAATTAGATAGTATGGAGTTTATACATACAATACTAAATCGTTTCATTAGTTACTTCACTTTAATATCTCAAAATACACCCTTTTTTATAGGCTAAAGTGGATCAAGTGATTCATTCAAACATAAACATGAATTGTTTGACTTCCCCCAACACCGACATACAACCCACACAATGTCTACGGAGGCTCTAAACGATACAAAGGAGTACAATGATAGTGCCGGCAACAAGGCTCCGACTATACCTCCAAATATGATAACAAAATGTACAAAAGATACATGACCTCGGAATGAGGTGGGGCTCACCAAGTCTGCTAGGAAAGAGGTGTACTGCTAACGCTGGTCAATGTCATCTGTTGTGAAACCACCAACATCCATTAAAGATGCAGCGCCCCCGGCAAAAGGGACATTAGTACTGTCGAATAGTACTAGTATGTAAAACTAAATACCATCTCAATAGAATGAATAATAATACAAGGGGGAAACAATCAAGAATTCAATAAGAGTTTCAAATAATACTAAAACATCAAGTTAAGGATCACATAAGTTTTCAAGTAAATTTTCATGTTATTAGGTTGGGTGATCTTTAGTGCCGATATACCATAATTCACAATACCACTATATTCTTATACGGAGTCCGATCACGACCCGATCAGCTAGGTCGTCTCATTTGAGACATCAACCATAACCACAATTTTAATTATCATTTTCAGCACAGTCACCACTATGTGTGCGGCATGGTGTCTGACCCAAGTCATTACCTTTTTTAGTCAATCATCTCACATCTCACTTCTTTCATATCCTTTCGATTCATTGGCACCAATGACCACAATTATAAAGTCATTCTTGGCACTTGGCCGTATTTTATAATTCCAGTTCCATTTTCCATATTCAAACATCATTATCATTATCAACAACAAGAAAGCTTTCCATTCAAGACATTAAATTCATATAAAGCAATTTGGGAGTCTTAGGCACATAGAGGCTTTTCATACAATTTGGCATAACAACCTTTATTTCGATCTTGACTTGAAATCTTAATATTCCTAACACATATTCCACATTTTTTAACACATCCTCAAATGGCAAGATGACATGATGAAGCATTTAAAGTAAATATTGAACATACATTCTTCAACACAAATACATTAGGAATAGCCAATTCGATAATGGTCAAGGACTTATACCAATTACATGAACACCGTGGGATTCGATTCTAAGAAGAAGGGGGTTTAGCCAACATACCTCAATTGTGCTTCCTTAAACTTTTAAAACGTTCCGAAATTCTTAGCAACTTCAATCTATTTTAGAAATATAACAAGTTGAACCAAAATTAGGAAGATCGTCATGATTCTAGCTCATTTGAGCATATTATCAAACACTAGGTGAGCATCAATGCTTTAAGGCCTTTTGTGGAAGATTCCATCATTCTCCAACCCATTCTCTACCATATTTAGCTCACAACCTTCCCATATGCTTCAAGAATATATGCATACAAGACAACAATTCCCACATCCAATAATTGTCTCCCTAATTACCCCATTTTTGTAAATTTTTGAAATTAAGAGTTAGGGCATAGATTCTTACCTTTAGGATGAAGACTATCTTTGTTAATCCTCAATGATTGAGTAAGAATTGATGGATAATAGGTTGAAGATTACTCTCCCACAGTAAGCACTCTTTCTCACTCTAAAAGTATCAGATTTTGCTCAAAATATGGTCCTTTGCGTAGATATATCGAAGTAGGGTCGGGTTATAAAAATCCAAAATGAAGCCCCGACACAGGACCTGTGGTCTCATATGCGACTGCAGAATGGATATGCGGTCCACATATCGGCCGCACAAATTGGGTGCCAAAGCCAGAAAGAAACTGATTGGGTCTGCGGTCACTATGCGGCCCGCAGACCTGTTCTGCGATCACATAATGCGCCGCAGAACCTCCTTCCACAAAACTCCAAAACTGATTGTGCGACAAGAGTGCGGCCCACGAAATGATTATGCGGTCGCATAATGGACCGCAAAAATGACATCAAAATGACCTAGAAAACTGTCTCACTTTGCGACCATTATGCCGTCCGCAGAGTGATTATGCGGCCGTAGAAACGCCTATTTCTGCCAAATATTTTTCTTCAATTCCCCAACGCACTGTTCAATCCAAAAAGTCTGAACCTCTATGCCTGCCCCGATATCACCAAACCCTGGTATTTAGAAAAAATTTTACAGGGCCTTACATGTACTTTTTTAGCCATGTACTTAAATAATACATTGATTATACACGATTAATAAATTATACCTATATTATACCTCTACCAACTACTTTTAGTTTAACTGGTTGGACAAGCGGCTATTTGGGTTAAAAGTGGTACAAACCTACCCTTCCTCCGTTAATTGCCTCCCTACGAACATATTTTATTGCTACCTCACCATTTTACCCTGTTTGCAGCTACCAAGTTCAATGGCTTTGAAGTTCTATCATTATTTTGATGACTTCACTACCTCAATTTCCTCTTGCTTTTCAAAATACCTATTGCTTCTCAGGCCGACCCTGGAATTATATGTACCTTTCACTTGACCTTACAAATTTGTGTTTTATTTTTCATTTCGTTGTGTTGCCGCTAAATTTGTGTAAGACCTATTTAGGAAAAATTTAGTAGCATTTTTATATTAACGTAAAACGTAAAGAGAGAAAAAATGTTAGCCTTCTAGAAATGTGGTCGAAGAGAAAGAAACAAAAAAAAATTAACTCTCGGGTTGTTTTTCTTTCTCACCATGATCAATTTTGAAACTTTAAACTAGTTTGTCTGTACCTTTGCTTAGTTTTTTTATATAAAAAAAAATGTATTTTCGTTCGTATAAGCATGAATTGTGAATAGAAAAATCAGAATTTTCTCTGTTCACATTGTTTTGTATTATCTTTAGTTGTAAGCATTTCTTTTGGTATAATTTATTTGTATATTTATGATATGTGATTTTTCTTCAAATGAAAGGAAAAGTAAAGTTGTGGGGAAGGGATGAAAATGGGAGTGGATTGATGAGGTGGCAATGAAATGTGGTCATAGGAAGACACCTAATGGAGGAAGAGTAGGTTTGTATCATTTTATAATGTAAGAGATATATTTAGACTTATAGTATGATGTTAGGGGTTTATTTGGACTGATAGTATAACAAAGGATCAATAATATAAAAGGCATATTTGGCCCTTTTGGTAAAAGATCAACAAATAACTGGATTCCCTCGAGAAAAACAGCCGTCGCTTCAATTTCCCAAAGTAAATGTATTACTATTAAAAAGAAAAAGAATTTTGAAAAACAAAAATTCAAAACATAAAAAGAAACACTAGTAGTGTTACTTCGTTCGAGGAATCTGTTTTATACTACTTCTGCATTAGTTATTTGTCGTTTAATATGAAAACCCAAACATTTGTATTACCCTTATAATAACTTATATATGGATATATGCATTATTTTATGCTACAAGATAGAATATGCTGCTTATATTACAAAATGGATAAAATTATCTAACAATTACAACCAAAATGTATAGGATTCCTACCCTTTGTATTCACTTAAACAGTAGTGCGGTAATAATTTACTCGCACTCAATGTTTACATCAAAATAATGAGTACAGTGCATATGTCTTTAAACCACAAATTTATTACTTAATCATAGTTAACTGATTTGTATTCTGATTTTATTAAAATATTTGATTCAAAGTAAATATCGGTGCAAGTAAGTATTTGTATTGTATTCACTGTCGATCAATATATGCATAAAGAATTTCACGTATGATTTATCGCACAAACAATTCATACTCTAATTTTTGGACTTTGATTTGAATTTTCGTATTACGGATTAAATTTTAAATTTTTTTGGATGAATACTTCTGTTTACCCTTAAAATCGGTTAACAATTAAATTTGTAAGTGATTTTAAGGATATGTGATTTCACTTGGCACAAACTGAGAAATATGAGAATTGAAGTTAGAAATTAACTGTAAAATGAAGCAAACCAATGTAACACGCAACTTTGACCCTCGAGCTAGGTCGCCCTCGAACCAACTGAGTATATTATTAAAAAATAAGAACTGAACAACTGAATAAGAAAGCTTAAGAGAGGAAACGTAATATATTACTTTGTTATCCATGAATGTCCCCTTACAAAATGATTGGAACCTTTATATAGTAGAGGAGTTCTACACATGGTACAGTTCTAAATACATAAGGAAATCTTCTGATTGGCTAATCAACCGGTCTTGACTTGATACATGTCGAGATCTTCGCCACAATCTTCGCCCGGTCACGAATTCCTCGGCTTTCTGTTATTCGACTTAGCAGGCTTCCTTTGATCCCGCTAGATATTTATCCTTCTCGGTCTCGACCTTAGCTGGTCTCAATCTCGATCGATCCCTGAATTACGAGCTAGGCAATATTTATTCATGTAACGATCCAATATAACTTGGGATTGAACCTCGGTCTGTCATCCCGATCTCGATTAACCATACAAAATCAGGCAAGCCTGATTCCGACTGTATACAGATAGTCCCATCGTTTTTTGGAGAGTAATGACAAGAAACAATTTGAGCCTTCGATCAATGACGTAATCGTCATGACATAAGCAGCAGAAGTGACCAAAACGTCTCGTCGGTACAGTTTTCCAGGTATTTAATGCGCGTCAGTCGACGGTCGACCACTACCAGTTTTGAATCGTCGTTGTGAAACCGATAAATAGCCCCTTCTTCATTATTTCAAACTTTACTTTCAAATCTTTTTCATTCCAATCTTCATAGTTCTTTGCCTTCTTCAAAGCTTTCTATCTTCAGATCTTTGAGATTCTTTGCTTGTTCTTCCTAAAATACCAAATACTCCAGTCTCCATTCTTCTTTGCCCACAAAAACTAAATGGCCAAAACATCTAAAATTGTTCTGCAGAAAGAGGTTGCTTCCTCATCTCGGCCGGCCGGTGAGAAACCAGTGGTGGAGCCACGCCCTGAAAACTTATCCCTGGGGTGTGTGTCATAGATTCCGACTTTAAGGTCGAAAAAACCTCATCGGTTCTTGGTCGATGTGGGCTGATATCAAGATATACATGCTCGATACCCAAAAGCCTTCTCGACCAGGTGAAGAAAGATTGCAACTCGTGAAACAAAGTGGTTGTGATATTGGCAATAGAATAAGCGATCACCACCCACGTAGAAGGGTTCCTGAGTGTTTACACTTATCCTTTCATGCTGGGTCCCCTCGATCCGATCATCGTAGACTTCTGCAAAAAATACCAGGTGACCCTCAGCCAAATGCACCCCTCTTTCTCAAGGATCGTGATACTGCTCCGTTTCTTCGTGAGCAAAATCGACGGACTTCCCTTCACCTTTGACCACCTCATAAGATTATATAGCCCTCGACTCTATCGAGGTGGGCTGATAAAGCTTCAACGCTGGGCCACCAATGCACTCGCCTCGAGTATAGATGAAGATAAGGATCGGAGCTGGATGGGCCGGTTCGTTCGGGTGAAGACCACGGACCTAATCTCGGCTGAGAGAATGTCATTTCCTGAGAAATGGAATATGAAACATAAGTATGATTCCGTCTTTAATTTATGTTCGTTGTTTTTACTTCTTTATCCTTTCTTATTAGTGTTTTTCTCGATGCAGCCATTACTTGGATGTCGGATGTGGTTTCCTACCTCGAGAACTGGGTTAGGAGCCTGGTTTCGATGTTAACATATGCCGAGCGCGCATGGCGCAATTTGTCAAAGGGCCGGTGGGAGGCTCGTACTAATGGTAAGCTTTCTTACTGACTTATCGATTTGACTATCGTTCAAGCATCTTTTCAAACATGAGTTTACTTACTTTCTTCTTTTGTAGGTCTCGGAAAGGATGCGACTATGAGACCCCCGTCCGGTGATGAAGAAGTTTCACCACCCATCTCGAAACCGGCGCAGGAGAATAAGAGGAAAAGGGCCTCGAACTCCGAGGGTCAAACCCAAGAAGAGAATAGCCCGTTAACCCAAAGGGAACACAATCCTGCTGACTATGGAGTAAGTCCAAAGATTAAGGGAAGAAGAAGAAGATGATGAAGGAGAAGAAGAGAAAGAAGATGATTCCGGGCTGGTGGCCCGTGCGCGAGCTAGCACCGAGATTCGGAGAACTTTGAAACCAGTGGGAGTTGATATTGCTCCATCTAGGCTTGATGAGGTCGAGGAGGAGACTTCGGCCCAAGTTCCCGAATTGAGAGGAACCGAAGATGATTTATCTCTGGGTGAAAAGATCGTTGAAGAGGCGATGGATGCCGGTGCAGAAACCGAGCTTGAGGCTCCCCAAGACGTAGGCGCCGCCCTAAAAGACCTAATTGGGGCAATAAAGATCGGGGATTCCCCCTCGTTTCCTTCATTTTCTGAGTCGATGATACGCGACGCTCAGGCCGTGGAGACTTATCACGGGGAGGGAGCCCACAAAGAGAAAGATCCTTTCCATGGTTATTTTGTTGGTGTAGAAGATGTCACCGGACTGAGTAACTTGTAGGCTCCGAAGAAGAGCTCGGGCGAGGCTTCCTCGAGTTTTAAACTGACCAATCAGTTTTCGGCCCCTAGTGTTGATCTCGGGCGTAAGCGAACAATCGTTATTACGACCCCGGAGGATGCCCGGGTTCTTGCTGCCCCTGTAAGGGTGGCTAGCTACCTCCGATGTTTGGTCACGAAAGAATACCAAACCTAGATGGACGAGGTGGGAGCGCCTTGTCTTTTTAACGAAGCCCAACATGCCCTGAACCGGGTAAGTTCATAATTTCTTTGTCAATTTTTATACTTGTACTTTTCTCCCCTTGTATAATTCCTTCTTTCTATTTTTGTAGGCTTCTATGCTTCATCACGAGGCTTTCTTCCTATCCCGAGGGGATCTAAACCTGTATGAAGCCGAAAACTGAGGGCTTACTGAGGAGAGAGATGCCTTCAAGCTTCTCAGTGAGCAGAGAGAAGGGGAAGCAAAAGGACTTCGAGCTGAGCTCGAAGTATCTCAGAAAGAACAAGCTGATCTGCCTGAGCAGGTAAAAAGAATCTTTGAAGTTAATGACGCTGACTCAGGCGTGATGGCTAACAGTTCGGTCCCACAGGTCCAGTGAAAGCTCGATGTGATCGGGCAGCTTCATGAGGAAGTGGACGCAGTGAAAGGGGAGGCCGAGGCATGGAAGAAGAACATGGACTGCCTTGCCTCAGAAAAGGAAGCTGCCCGAGCTCAACTGGCCTCGGCTGAGACCCAACTCCGAAGCTTGAAAGAGAAGACTTTGGTGCAAGCCAAGAAAATTGAGGAATTCCAGTCTCGGTTGGGTTCAGCAACTTCCAATCGAGAGAGGCTGGCCACAGAACTTGCAGCAGCCAAATCGGAGGTCGAAACGGCCAAGGCTAATGTTGATGCAATGGTGGCCATCTACCGGTCCGACGCTGAAGCTGCTCAGGTCCGAGCAAAGGAGGTTGCCGAAGCTGCTTACGCTCGAGAAAAATGGGTTGCTGAGCATGCTAAATGCCAGTCTCGAAGGGAGACTCTCAAGGAGATTCATGCTCGTGGCTTCGATCTTACAGCCGAGATCGAGAATGCTAAGGAGCTCGAAGCTGAAGCCAGAGTGTTGGCCTTTCCTGATGATGATGATTCTGGGAGTATGAGCGGATCTAAAAATCGGAGAAGGCCTCGAGAGCGAAGATGCTGCTCCCGGAGAAGACTAAGTCCTTTAGGATTAGTATTTTTTGTGTTTCTTTTAAGACCGTTTCGGTCTTTTGTAGAGAAATTTGATCAGTCTATGTTGCCTTTGTAAATGATTTTTGACGTGTATATATATAAAAACTTTCTTCCTTTCTGCCTTATAAAATTATGAAGTTGTATTCTAAGGTCTGAGGTTTAGACAATTTGATTAAAACTGAACTAGTATAGCCCTTAGGCTTTCCGATCGAGTGAGTTCTTGCTCGAACTCGAAGTAAGGTAACCCTTAGGTTTTTAATTTGAGCGAGGATGGTCTCTCGAACTCAAAGCAAAAACAGCCCTTAGGCTTTTGTATTAGGCCGATATAGTCTTTGTAAAAAAATTATTTATGGCTTTCTCCCCTTTTCGGCTTGAAAAAGTTTTTTATCATTTATTTGCAAAACTTGTAATACCTTAGCATGCAATAAGGAACTGTTCGAGAGTTCGAATAATTTTGTACTCATTAGAGTTTTTGAGGCTTGATGTTATCGAAACCTTTTATGATTTTGCCTGGGGTAGCCCTTTTAACCGGTTTATGAGGGAATTCAAAGGCCTGTTACGGAATTCGTACGTCTCTGAACCGTGTTAATTCGGCCGTAGCCTTTTTAGTTCGGGATTTGCCCCTTAGGCTTATTTTCCCATTTTACTTCGAGCTTTCCTGAAGTGTCAGTCCCCGAGTGGGGTGGCTGTGGCCTATAAAAATCGAGGGTTGCCTAAAAGGTCTTATGATCTCGGAGTTTTAATAATTCAATCTCGTTTATTTTTCGGACGGTAGTCCCCGAGCGTGGGGGTAATTATCCAAACTCTAGTTATGGTCGGCCCTTAAGCCTGTCTACATAATAGATCGAGAGTATGAAATTGTAAAGTAGAAAAATTTTTCTAAGGCATGAGATATCGGTAAAGAAAAATACTTCTCTTTATAAATGATTATACATGCGTACATGTTCTAGGCCAGGGCTCGAGCAAACTATGCGGGCACGGTTTTTTTGACCGTTTGGCCCCTACAAATTTTTCCTATCGAGACCTTGCTGCCATGAAGTACTTTCTTCGCATCAAAGTTGACATTCGACGGTAATGCCCCCCAGTATTCGAGGTTGATTGTAAAGAAACCTCGGATACTGTCGAATTATTCTAAGTTAGCACGATCAATGGTTGACTCATTAAAAACCTCGCCAGAAAACCCATTTGGGACAAAACCGGTCTAAGGAAAAAAGAGTGCAACGCGTGCTTTCAGACCTAAAGGCTTCGTGTCGAAGAATCCATCATTATTTTGGTCGAATACCTACAAGGGTTAGTTTAAAATATAAATGAAAATGTAAGGGGCCGTACCTTAGCAGTAGTATCGTTTTAGGTGCGATACATTCCAATTGCTCGGCAGTTATTCGCCATTCATCGTGTCGAGCTTGTAGGATCCTTTTCCGATGATTTCGAGAACCTGGTACGGTCCTTCCTAATTCGAACCCAATTTCCCTTCATTTGGATATCAGGTGTTGAGGATGACTTTCTAACCACCAAGTCCCCAATGTTAAAATATCGAAGATTGGCTCTTCGATTGTAGTACCTTTTGATCCGTTATTTTTGGGCGGCCAATCGGACGAGAGCGGCTTCGCGTCTTTCGTCCAATAATTCTAGGCTCATATTCATGGTCTTGTTATTCGACTCCTCTGTTGCATATCGAAACCTGATGCTAGGTTCTCCGAACTCGACCGGGTCAGAGCTTCGGCGCCATAAACTAACGAGAATGGTGTTGCTCCGGTGCTGGATTTCGATGTTGTGCGGTATGCCCATAGAACCTCGGGTAGTATTTCTCTCCATTTTCCTTTGGCGTCGGTCAATATTTTCTTAAGATTTTGGATGATGGTTTTGTTGATCGATTCGGCTTGTCCGTTCCCGCTGGGAGGATAAGGTGTTGATAGGATCCTTTTGATCTTGTGATCCTCGAGAAATTTACTTACTTTGCTGCCGATGAATTATTTTTCATTATCACATACAATCTCGGAGGGCATCCCGAATCGACATATGATGTAGGGGTGGGCATAATACCGACCGAACCAAAAAAATCGTCCGAACCAAAAATTTTGGTTTATTCGGTTTTGGTTTTTCGGTTTATTCGGTCAGTTTGCGGTTTATTCTTTTAAAAATTTTGGTGTTCGGGTCGGCGGTCGGTTTTAATGGTTCGATTTTCGGTTTAACCAAAAAACTGAAGAACCGATAAAATATAGTCGATGTCTGACGTCTTATCAAATTACTTGCAAAGTCATCTAGCTAGTTCAGTGGGGCGTTAATCGCACCAGATACGAGGGAAAGTAATGCTTATGGAAAAGGAGTTACGCTACCTTGTTGGTCAACCATACTAAACTATTCGAACATCTTGTAAAAATATCATTTGGTGTTTGATAGAATTTTGAGACGAAACAATGTGCAAGCAGAATACAGAGAAAACGATAAAGAAAAATAGTTAATGTATTTGTACATTAGCCTTGGAAAAAAATCACATTATAAGATTGTTATTTCCACCATCACTAATATATTTTATTAGCTAATAGTACATGCTGGATATTCTTTATAGCAATATGTGTACCGTGTATAGGAAATTGACAAAATCAAACAGTTTTTCATCTGCATTGCTGAACGTTCGAATTTCATCATTCAGGATGTACCAAAGCAAAAACATATTTGCTATGTGTTCCAACACAATTGAAGACCGCGAGAGCTTATTGGAATGGTTCTATTAATGAAAGATTAAGCGATAATGAGTTGGTTCTGGAGTAAATGAACACCTAATGCTTCTCCTATAGTGCTGCCACTGCCACTACTGCTGCTTCTGTTTTGTCTTAGCTCAGTCAAGGATTATCATAAAGGGAATTATATGAATTTGAATCGAAAATCGAACCGATTAAACCGAAATGAACATAAATAAACTGAACCGAAGTTATTATGGTTCGGTTTTAGTTATTAAATCATAAACTGAAAACCGAACCGAAATTCTACAAAACCGAACCGAACCTACCGATGCCCACTCCTAATATGATGTGGTCCCAAATGAAGTCTATGACTTCCTTTTCTCTGACTTTCTCGAAAGCCTATGCTTCAACCCATTTAGATAAATAATCAGTCATAAACAAAATAAACTGAACTTTACCTGGGGCCGACGGGAGAGGGCCAATGATGTCCATTCCCCATTTCATGAAGGGCCACGGGGACAGGACCGAGTAGAGTAGTTACCCGAGTTGATGAATCATGGGCGCATGCCTTTGGCATTTGTCGCATTTTTGAACGAACTCCCTTGCATCCTTCCCCATATCTGTAAGGCCTCGTAAACCTTTTAATAAAAATCAGGGTTCCGTGATGCCGAAGTAGGCGTAGAGGTTAATAAAGCTCGCTGCGGTTCGGACTTTTTGGATTGAACAGTGTACTGGGGAGTTAAAGGAAAATATTAAGCAGAAGTAGGTATTTCTGCGGTCCGTTATGCGACCGCAGAAGCACTCTGCAGACCGCAGAATGGCCGTAGAGTGGAGCAGTCTTTTGGGCCATTTTTAATGTCATTTTTGCGTCCCATTATGCGACCGCATAACTATTTCGCGGGCCGCACTCTTGTCGCATATCCCACTTTGGGATTTTTCGGAGGGAGGTTCTACGGTGCACTATGCGACCACAGAACCATTCAGCGATACATTATGCGACCGCAAAATAGGTCTGCGGGCCGCATAGTGACCGCAGACCTAGTTAGTTCTTTTCCAGTTTTGGCACCCCAATTTCGCGGACCGCATAACCATTATGCGGTCGCATATACGACCGTAGAACCTGTTCCTTAGCTTTATTTTTTTGTTTTTTAAAATCCGACCCTACTTCGTTAAAATAAATGTAAGGGGCCATTTTTTAGCAAAACCTGATACTTTAGAGTAAGAGAGAGAGTCCTAGAGGGAGAAAGTGATCTTTATCAAGTTACTCTTCAATTCTTACATAAACCTTTGAATATTATCAAGAGAAACACCCTAGGTCTTCATCCTAAAGGTAAGAATCTATGCCCTAGCTCTTAATTTCGAAAATCTTCTAAAAAAGGGGATAAATAGAAAGAAAATTCTTAGGTGTGGGGGTTGTTGTCTTACATACATGTATCCTTGAAATATGTGGGAAGGTTGTGAGCTAAAAATGATAGAGAATGGGTTGGAAAATGGTGGAATCATCCACAAAAAGGGCCTTAAAACATTAATGCCCACCTAGTGTTTGATAATGTGCTCAAATGAGCTAGAATCATGATAATCTTCCTAATTTTAGTCCAACTTGTTATATTTCTAAAATAGATCAAAGTTGCTAAGAATTCCGGAATGTTGTAAAGTTTAAGGAAGCTCAATTGAGGTATGTTGTCTAAACCCCCTTCTTCTTAGAATCGAATCTCACAGTGTTCATGTGATTGGAGTAAGTCCTTGATCATTATTGAATTGGTTATTTCTAATGTGGTTGTGTTGAAGGATGTATGTTCAATACTTATTCTGAATGCTCCATCATGTCATCTTGTCATTTGAGGATGTGTTCAAAATGTGGAATATGTGTTCGAAATGTTAAGACTTCATGTTAATATCAAAATAAAGATTGTTATGCCAAATTGTATGAAAAGCCTCTATGTGCCTAAAACTTGCCAAATTGCTCATACATGAATTTTATGACTTGAATGGGAAGCCCTATTATTGTTGACAATGATAATGATATTTGAATGTGGAAAAGGGAACTAGAACTATGAAATACGGCCAAGTGCCAAGAATGACTTTGTAATCATGATCACTAGTGCCAATGAATCGAAAGAATATGAACGAAGTATGATGTGAGATGATTGACTGAAAAGGATAATGTCTTGGGTGAGACGGCCTAGCCGATCGGGCCGTGATCGGACGCCCTACAGCACACATGGTGGTGACTGTGCTGAAAATGATAATTGAAATTATGGTTATTGTTGATGTCTCAAATGGGACGACCTAGCCGATCAGGTCGATATCGGACTCCGTGTAAGAATACAGAGGTATTGTGAATTGTGAAATATCGGCACTAAAGATCACCCAACCTAATAACATGGAAATTCACTCAAAAACCTATGTGATCCTTATTTGATGTTTTAGTATTGTTTGAAGCCCTTATTGAACTCATGACTGTTTTCCCCTTGTATTATTATTCTTTCTATTGAGATGATGCTTAGTTTTACATACTAGTACTATTCGACAGTACTAACGTCCCTTTTGCCGGGGGTGATGCATCTTTAAATGGATGCAGGTGGTTCCATAGCAGATAGTGTTGATCACAGATAGTGCTGCATCCTCTTCTCAGCGGACTCAGTGAGCCCCATTTCATTTCGGGGTCATGTATTATACCTTATGTTTATATTATGGTCACTTTTTGAGGTATAGTCGGGGTCTTGTTGCCGGCACCATCTTTACTCTCTTTTGTATCTTTAGAGGCTCCGTAGACACTATGTGGATTGTATATGGGTGTTGGGAATGCTAAATAAGTTATGTTATATTTTGATCACTTGTTCCACTCAAACTATGAGAATATGTGTATTTTGGGACTTGATAGTGGAGTAACTAATGAAACGATTTAGTATTGTATGAATGAACTTCCTACTATCTAGTTAAGGTAATCATGTCTTTTATTGATCATAGGTGAGTTGGGTAGAAAGTATTCAACAGGCTTGCTCGATAGGGTTCACTCGGTTGAGCGCCGGTCGCGCTCCCCGAGTTTGAGGACAAACTTGATATCAGAGCCTAAGATTCTAAAGTGTCCTAGGATGTCTCGGAGCCGTGTCTAGTAGAGTCTTTCTTATCGGTGTGTAGGTGACCACATCTATAAGTTGGAGGCTACTTGGACATTTAGGAATACTACCCTTCTTTGATATTTTAGATCGTGCGATAAAACGGATTGTGAAACTATTCAACCCGTGCATTCCTTTAACTTTCAGTACATGGCACCTAAAAAGAGAGCAAGAAGTGGTACAAGGAGCCAATGCCGCCTCGGGAGTGGTAGTTGACCCTTTATTTAATGATGCGGGTGAATACCTGAGGGGTGAGGATATTCCCCCGACTCCTACACTGTCTGATTCCACTACACTTGACCAGGCCACACCAGTTCCTGCACCTACTGTGGGTGCAGATATTCCTTCAACTGATATTCCAGTTCCACCACCAGCCCCAGCTTCCGATTTTGGTATTTCTGATGTTGATCTTAGGGGAGTTATCCAGATGCTGACACAGATAGTGTCTTCTCAAGCCTAGAGATCAAATGTTGCACCCACTTCTTCTAGCCAACAAGGGGGATTCTAGTGGTTCCAGGGTGAACAGGTTTCTTCAGTTGGATCCTCCGGTGTTCACGGTTGCTAATCCCGACGAGGACCCATGGGACTTCATTGATGAGATACATAAGACTTTTCGGGTTATGTGCGCTACTGAGACGGAGGGAGTGGAGTTGTCCTCCTATCGCCTGAAAGGGGTGGCCTATTCTTGGTTTGAGATGTGGGAGGACTCTCGGGAGGAGGGAATTCCTCCAGCGAGGTGGAGTGAGTTTGCTGATGCTTTCATGGACCATTTCTTGCCGGCCGAGACTAGGTCATCTCGTGCTGCAGAGTTTGAGAACCTTAAACAAGGTAGTAAGAGTGTGTGGGAGTATCACATGGAGTTCGCGCGCCTGTCTAATTATGCCATTCTCATGTTGCCCAGTATGAAGGCTAAAGTGTGCCGATTTGTGTATGGACTTAGCCCCTTGGTTATCAACGAGGCTGCTACAGCTACTTTGAATTTAGATATGAACTATGGGAAGATGGTATCATTTGCTCAAGCTACAGAGAACCGTAAGTTGAAGAACAGAATGGAGCGAGAGGCTACCAGCAAGGCCCGGTCCACGGGCAACTTTGGGGAGTCATTTGGTGGGGGAAGATTAGCTTTCAGGGGAGGGTCATCAAGGCCATCCCAGTCTTTTTCTCAGTCTTCAGCCAGTGCACCGCTAGCAGGGCCCAGTCAGCAGCAGGGGAGTCATTTCAGGCCCAATCAGGGTAGTAGGGGACCCCACCAGCAGGGCCGATCAGGAGGGAGATTCTAGCAGTAGCGGAAGCCCCCATGCCCCAGGTGTGGGAAGATGCACTTGGGAATCTGCTACATGGACCTACCTATATGTTACGGGTGCGGAATGAGGGGTCATATTCAGATGGAGTGTCGATTATCCTGCCAGGGTACGGGCAGGGTCACAATACAGCCATCCAGTTCCGCAGCTGCTACATGTTCAGCACCCCTTCCAGCTCGAGGCACTCCAGCACCAGCAGGGCATGGTGCAGCTAGGGGTGACGCACAGAGTTCAGGAGGACCCAACTGTTTATGCTATAAGTGGTCGACAGAGTGCAAAGGCTTCTCTAGTTGTTGTCACAGGTATATTGACTGTCCAATCATATGATGTATATGCTCTTATTGATCCCGACTCCACCTTGTCCTATTTTACCCCTTATGTTGCTATGAAATTTGGGATAGAACCAGAATACCTTCATGAGCCGTTCTCTGTATCTACTCTGGTTGGTGAGTCTATTGTGGCCGTATGGGTTTATAGGGATTATGTTGTCACGGTACGTGGTCGGGACACCGTGGCCGATCTCATTGAATTGGGGATGGTCGATTTTGATGTAATTATGGGAATGGATTGGCTTTATTCATGTTTTGCCAAGCCCGATTGCCGAACTACAACTGTGTGGTTTGAATTTCCAAATGAGCCAGTTGTTAAGTGGAAGGGGGATAATGTAATGCCAAAAGGGAGGTTTATTTCTTACCTTGAGTCCATGAAGATGATTAATAAGGGGTATATCTATCACTTGGTCCGGGTTACGAACACCGATGCTGAGGCACCTACACTCAAGTCTGTGCCAGTGGTGAATGAATTTCTGGAGGTCTTTCCCGATGAGCTCCCTGGGATTTCGCCTGACAAGGAGATTGATCTTAAGATTGATGTGATGCCAGGCATGCAACCTATATTTATTCCTCCCTACAAGATGGCACCAGCAGAATTGAAGGAGCTAAAGGAACAATTGAAGGATTTGTTAGAGAAGGATTTCATCCGACCGAGTGTGTCACCATGGGGCGCATCGGTTCTCTTTGTGAGGAAGAAAGATAGATCACTGAGGATGTACATTGACTACCGGCAACTCAACAAAGTCACAATAAAAAACAAATAACCATTACCAAGAATAGATGATTTATTTGATCAGTTACAGGGCTCTAGGTACTTCTCCAAAATTGATTTACGATCCGGGTACCACTAATTGAAGACCAGGGAGCAGGATATTTCGAAAACAACTTTCAGGACCCAGTATGGGCACTTCGAATTTCTGGGAATGTCTTTTGGGCTAACAAATGCCCTAGCGACTTTCATGGATGTTATGAATCGGATTTTTAAGCCTTTTCTCGATTCCTTTGTGATAGTGTTCATTGACGATATTCTTGTGTATTCACGAGGTCGAGAGGACCATGCTGATCATCTCAGGACAGTGTTACAAACTCTTCATCAGCACCAATTGTACGCGAAATTTTCAAACTGTGAATTTTGGCTCGAATCTGTCACATTCTTGGGTCATGCTATCTACAGAGAAGGAATTAAGATTGATCCTCAAAAGATTTCAGTAGTAAAGAATTGGCCTAGACCTATAATGCCAACCGAGATTCGCAGCTTCTTGGGCTTAGCAGGGTATTATAGGAAGTTTGTGGAGGGGTTCTCTACTCTTGCCTCTCCGTTGACTAAATTGACTCAGAAAGCGGTTAAGTTCCAATGGTCCGATGCTTGTGAAAGGAGCTTCCAAGAGTAAAAATCGAGATTGACTACAGCGCCGGTGTAGACCCTGCTAGAGGGTACAGAAGGGTTTATGGTATATTGCGATGCTTCAAAGATCGGGCTTGTGTGTGTATTAATGCAACAAGGCAAGGTGATAGTTTATGCTTCTAGGCAACTCAAGAATCATGAAAAGAATTATCCAACACATGATTTAGAACTTGCGGCAGTGGTTTTTGCATTGAAGATTTGGCGTCACTATTTGTATGGGGTCCATGTGGATGTATTCACGAACCACAAGAGCCTTCAATATATTTTCAAACAGAAGGAGCTAAATCTGAGGCAGAGAAGATGGCTTGAGTTACTCAAGGACTATGACATCGATATCCTATATCACCCGGGGAAAGCCAATGTAGTGGCGGATGCTCTTAGCCGGAAATCTATGGGTAGTTTGGCTCACTTGGAGGCATGTCAGAGGCTGTTGGCCAGGGAGGTTCACCAGTTAACTAGTTTAGGAGTTCGTCTTGCGGACTCTAGTGAAGGAGGGGTAATTATGTAAAATAGGGCTGAATCATTGCTTGTTGTGAAAGTCAAAGAAAAGAAATACGACGATCCATTGTTGGTACAGTTGAAGGAGGGGATTCACAAACATAAAACTATGGCTTTTACTCTTGGCACGGATGATGGTACATTAAGGTACCAAGGGAGGCTATGTGTTCCAAATGTAGATGGTCTTCGGGAAAGAATCATGACCGAGGCTCACACTTCTAGGTATTCCGTACACCCAGGTTCCACGAAGATGTATCATGATCTCAAGAAAGTCTATTGGTGGAATGACATAAAAAGGAATGTGGCAGACTTTGTAGCAAGGTGTCCGAATTGTCAGCAAGTAAAGGCCGAACACCAACGGCCTGGTGGGTTGGCACAGAACATAGAAATCCCAATGTGGAAGTGGGAAATGATTAATATGGATTTTGTGGTAGGATTACCACGCACTCCACGCAAGTTTGATTCAATTTGGGTGATTGTGGATCGGCTCACGAAATCAGCTCATTTCTTGCCAGTTAAATCTACCGACACATCGAAACAATATGCTCAGTTGTATATCAAGGAAATAGTTAGGCTGCATGGCACTCCTGTTTCTATCATCTCCGATCGAGGGGCTCAGTTCACGACAAATTTTTGGAAGAAATTTCAGTAAGGTTTGGGTACTCATGTGAATCTTAGTACAACATTTCATACACAAACTAATGGGCAAGCAGAGCGGATTATTCAGACACTTGAGGACATGTTGTGTGCGTGTGTTCTTGACTTCAAGGGTAGCTGGGATGATCATTTTCTACTCATAGAATTTTCTTACAACAACAAATTCCATGCTAGTATTCAGATGGCACCATTTGAGGCATTATATGGTAGGAGATGTATTCCCCATTGGGTGGTTCGATATTGGAGAAGCTGATTTGATATGACCAGACCTCGTGCATCAGGCTATGGAAAAGGTTAAAATAATTAAGGAGCGGTTGAACACTGCTCAGAGTCATCAAAAATCCTATTCGGATGTTCGTCGCAGAGACTTAGAGTTCGAAAAAGATGATTGGGTATTCTTGAAGGTTTCCCCCATGAAGGGTATAATGCGGTTCGGAAGGAAAGGGAAATTGAGTCCGAGGTATGTCGGACGGTACAAAATCATTCATAGGATTGGTCAGGTGGCGTACAAGCTTGAGCTACCACCCGAGATGTCATTAGTGCACCCGGTATTCTATGTGTCTATGTTAAAGAAGGTAGTTGGAGATCCGTCAACTATTGTGCCGGTTGAGACCATTGAGGTTAATGAAGAATTGTCATATGAAGAAATTCCAGTTGCCATTCTTGAAAGACAAGTCCGAAAGTTGAGAAATAAAGAAATTGCCTCCGTGAAAGTGTTATAGCGAAACCAGCAGGTTGAAGAGGTCACTTGGGAGGCCGAGGAAGAGATGAAGAAGAAGTATCCTTACTTGTTTGAATAGCTATGTAATCCTTTTTATGAATTTGTCACCTATGAATTTTGTATCACTTGTTTAGTTAATGTAAAGGTATTCCTTTTGATTATATGTTATTTACATGAGGCCACGGTTGGTATTGTTATGAGTTATGTTACATCGTTGGTTTATGTACATATTTTTAGGACGTGATTCTCGGGCTATCTGACAGGTGGATAGGCCTATTTACAAAGGAAACTCTGGCAATATTTTTGGAAATTTGGGGAGTTAGTTAAATTTGGGGTTGCCGGTGTGTGGTATAAAAACTGAGTTGCATAAGATGCAAATAGTGAACCTTGACCCTCATTCGAGGACGAATGATCTTAATTGGGGGAGGATGTAAGGCCCCGTAAAACTTTTCCTAAAAAACAGGGTTTCGTGATGCTGAAATAGGCGTAGAGGTTAATAAAGCTCGCCGCGGTTCGGACTTTTTGGATTGAAAGTGCGCTGGGGAGTTGAAGGAAAATGTTGGGCAGAAGTAGGCATTTCTGCGGTCCATTATGCGACCGCAGAATGGCCGCAGAGTGGAGCAGTCTTTTGGGCCATTTTTAATGTCATTTTTGCGGTCCATTATACGACGGCATAACCATTTCACGGGCCGCACTCTTGCCGCGTATCCTACTTTGGGATTTTTCGGAGGGAGGTTTTGCGGTACACTATGCGACCGCAGAACCGTTCTGCGGTACATTATGCGACCGCAGAACAGGTCCGCGGGCCGCATAGTGACCGCATACCTACTCAGTTCCTTTTCAGTTTTGGCACCACAATTTCGCGGTCATTTCGCGGACCACATAACCATTATGAGGTCCCATATACAGCCACAAAACCTGTTCCTTAGCTTCATTTT
Organism: Nicotiana tomentosiformis; assembly: GCF_000390325.3. Taxonomy (NCBI): domain Eukaryota; kingdom Viridiplantae; phylum Streptophyta; class Magnoliopsida; order Solanales; family Solanaceae; genus Nicotiana; species Nicotiana tomentosiformis. The sequence continues at coordinate 4,145,983 of NC_090821.1, forward strand.
TTTAGTTTTTAAAACCCGACCCTACTTCGTTAAAATAGATGTAAGGAGTTATTTTTGAGCAAAACCTCATACTTTAGAGTAAGAGAGAGAGTCCTTGAGGGAGAAAGTGATGTTCATCAAGTTACTCTTCAATTCCTGCATAAACTTTTGAAGATTATCAAGAGAAACACCCTAGGTCTTCATCCTAAAGGTAAGAATCTATGCCCTAGCTCTTAATTTCGAAAATCTTCTAAAAAGAGGGATAAATAGAAAGAAAATTCTTGGGTGTGAGGGTTGTTGTCTTGCATGCATGTATCCTTGAAGTATGTGGGAAGGTTGTGAGCTAAAAATGATAGAGAATGGGTTGAAAAATTGTGGAATCATCCACAAAAAGGGCCTTAAAACATTAATGCCACCTAGTGTTTAATAATGTGCTCAAATGAGCTAGAATCATGATAATCTTCCTAATTTTAGTCAAACTTGTTATATTTCTAAAATAGATCGAAGTTGCTAAGAATTCCAGAACGTTGTAAAGTTTAAGGAAGCTTAATTGAGGTATGTTGGCTAAACCCCCTTCTTCTTAGAATCGAATCCTACAGTGTTCATGTAATTGGAGTAAGTCCTTGATCATTATTGAATTGGATATTCCTAATATGGTTGTGTTGAAGGATATATGTTCAATACTTATTCTAAATGCTCCAACATGTCATCTTTTCATTTGAAGATGTATTCAAAATGTGGAATATGTGTTAGAAATGTTAAGATTTTATGTCAATATCGAAATAAAGATTGTTATGCCAAATTATATGAAAAGCCTCTATGTGCCTAAAATTTCTCAGATTGCTTATATGTGAATTTAATTACTTGAATAGGAAGCCCTATTATTTTTGACAATGATAATGATATTTGAATATGGAAAAAGGAACTAGAACTATGAAATACGGCCAAGTACCAAGAATGACTTTGTAATCGTGATCACTAGTGCCAATGAATCGAAAGAATATGAATGAAGTATGATGTGAGATGATTGACTGAAAAGGGTAATGTATTGGGTGAGACGGTCTAGCCGATCGGGCCGTGATCGGACGCCATGCCGCACATATGGTGGTGACTGTATTGAAAATAATAATTGAAATTGTGGTTTATGGTTGATGTCTCAAATGGGATGACTTAGCCGATCGGGTTGAGATCGGACTCCGTATAAGAATACAGAGGTATTGTGATTTCTGGAATACCGGCACTAAAGATCACCCAACCTAATAACATAAAAATTGACTCGAAAACTTATGCGATCCTTATTTGATGTTTTAGTATTGTTTGAAGCCCTTATTGAACTCATGAATGTTTTCCCCTTGTATTATTATTCATTCTATTGAGATGGTGTTTAATTTTACATACTAGTACTATTCGACAGTACTAACGTCCCTTTTACCGGGGGTGCTGCATTTTTAAATGGATGCAGGTGGTTCCATAAGAGACAATGTTTATTACAGATATTATTGCATCCTCTTCTTAGAGGACTCGATGAGCCCCATTTCATTCCGGGGTCATGTATTGTACCTTATGTTTATATTGTGGGCACTTTTGGAGGTATAGCCGGGGCCTTGTTGCCGGCACCATCTTTACTCTCTTTTGTATTTTTAGAGGCTCCGTAGACACTATGTGGGTTGTATATGGGTGTTGGGAATGCTAAACAAGTTATTTTATGTTTTGATCACTTATTCCACTCAAACTATAAAAATATATGTATTTTGGGACTTGATAGTGGAGTAACTAATGAAATAATTTAATATTGTATGAATGAACTTCCTATTGTCTAATTAAGGTAATCATGTCTTTTCTTGATCATGGGTGAGTTGGGTAGAAAGTATTCAACAGGCTTGCTCGACCGGGTTCACTCGGTTGAGCACCGGTCGCGCTTTTCGAGTTTGGGGTGTGACAATATCGGTCCAATAGTACCTTGCTCTGATTACTTTGTGGACCAGCGATTCGGCACCAGAATGATTTCCACAAGTGCCCTCGTGAACTTCCCGTAAGATGTAGTCGATATCTCTCGGTCCCAAACATATTGCCAACGGTCCATCGAACGTCCTTCTAAACAACGTTCCATCTTCGGACAAAGTGAACCGTGCTGCCTTTGTGCGCAGAGCTCTCGACTCATTTGGATCTGATGGAAGCTTCCCATTCTTTAAGTACTCTATGTACTTATTTCTCCAATCTTAGGTTAAACTTGTAGAGTTTATCTCGGTGTGACCTTCTTTGATTACCGATCTCATGAGTTATACGATAATCCCCAAGTTGAGTTCGTCGTCCTCGACCGACATACTTAAGTTTGCAAGAGAGTCGGCCTCGCTGTTCTGTTCTCGTAGTACATGTTGCAAGGTCCATTCCTTAAATCGATGTAGATTTACCTGTAGTTTATCTAAGTACCTCTACATTCGGTCTTCTTGGACTTCAAAAGTCCCGTTTATTTGGTTTATCACGAAGAGGGAATCACACTTAGCCTCTATGACCTCTGCTCCCAAGCTTTTAGCTAGTTCGAGACCTGCAATCATGGCATCATACTCAGCCTCATTGTTAGTCAATTTTGTAGTTCTGATAGACTGTCTAACTAAATTACATGTGGGTGATTTTAGTACGATGCCTAATCCGGACCCCTTTGCGTTTGAAGCACCGTTCGTAAAGAAGGTCTAGACTCCCGAAGATGTACCCAATTTTATCAGTAGTTCTTTTTCAACCTCGGGCACGAGGGCTAGCGTAAAGTCATCCATGAAGTCCGCCAAGATTTGAGACTTAATGGCAGTTCGGAGTCGATACTCAATATCGTACCCACTGATTTCTACGGCCCATTTGGCTAATCGACCCGAAAGCTCGGGTTTGTGCAAAACATTTCGAAGAGGATAAGTCGTTACAACACATATTAGATGATATTGGAAATATGGTTTTAGTTTCCTAGAGGCGCTTATTAAAGCAAGCGCTAATTTTTCTAAGTGTGGATATCTAGTTTTGGCCTCACCTAAGGTCCGACTAACATAATAGACAGGGAATTGCATACCTTGTTCTTCTCGGACCAGGACTCCACTTACAGCTATCTCTGAGATTGCTAAGTACAGGTAAAGCTATTCGTCCACTTCGGGGTGTGAAGCAGTGGCGGGCTCGATAAATACCGCTTTAGTTCCTCCAAGGCCTGCTGGCATTCCGGAGTCCATGCAAAATTGCTCTTCTTCTTAAGCAGCGAGAAGAATCGGTAGCTCCTATCTGAGGATCTCAAAATGAATCATCCTAGGGCGGCTATCCGTCCTATCAGCCTCTGCATGACTTTTACATTATCCACTACCGTGATATCCTCGATAACTTTAATTTTATCGGGGTTGATATCGATTCCCCGATTGGACACCATGAAACCAAGAAACTTGCCCGAGCCAACCCCGAATGCACACTTTTCGGGGTTGAGCTTCATATTGTACTTCCTCAGTATATCTAAAGTCTCATGCAAATGCTTTAGATGGTCCTATGCTCACAGGGACTTAACTAACATGTCATCAATATAAACTTCCATTGATTTTCCTATTTGTTCTTCGAACATTCGGTTTACTAGGCGTTGATAAGTTGCACCAATATTTTTTAGACCGAATGGCATTACATTATAACAATAGGTACCGTACTTAGTGATAAACGAGGTCTTTTCCTGATCCTCCGGGTTCATCTGTATCTGGTTGTACCCGGAGTAGGCATCGAGAAAACTGAGAGTGTCATGGCCGGTCGTGGCATCGATTATACGATCGATATTAGGCAAAGGAAAAGAATCCTTGGGACATGCTTTATTCAGGTCTTTATAATCTACACACATTCTAAGTTTGTTTCCCTTCTTAGGGACTACCACTACGTTTACTAACCATTCGGGGTACTTTACTTCTCGAATGGATCCTATTTTGAGAAGTTTGGTTACCTCGTTCTTGATGAAGGCATATTTGACCTCGGACTGGGGGCTTCTTTTTTGCTTCACCGAGCGGAATTTAGGGTTCAGGCTCAGTTTGTGAGTGGTAATTTCTGGTGGGATCCCTGTTATATCAAAGTGGGACCAAGCAAAGCAATCCGTGTTATCTTTAAGGAAATGAATAAGTTTTTTCCTGAGCTCGGGGGTTAGCCCCGTGCCCAGGTAAACCTTTCGTTCGGGATGATGCTTGGACAGTGAGACTTGTTCCAGCTCTTCGACCATTAACTTGGTGGCGTCGGAGTCATCAGGAATTATGAAGGATCAAGGGATCCAGTAGTCGTCATCCCCGTCGATCCCTTGCTCCTGCAATTGGGTCGAGGCCGGTGTCTGTGGTTGTTATTTGGCCTTCTTCTTTCCCTTCGAATCCGATCTCTTCGTTGATGAGATTGCCAATACCGGTATCACTTCATCGACTACAAACATCTCCTTGGCGGCGAGTTGCTCCCCGTACACTGTTTTGACTCCCTACGATGTCGGGAACTTCAGAACTTGGTGAAGGGTCGAGGGTACTGACCTCATGTTATGGATCCACGTCCTTCCGAGCAGGGCGTTGTACCTCATGTCACCCTCGATTATATGGAACTTTATTTCTTGGATGGTCCCGGCCATGTTCACTAGCAAAGTAATTTCACCTTTGGTGGGTTCGCTTGCCATGTTGAAGCCGTTAAGTACTCGGGCTGCAGGCATAATTTGATCTTGTAGGCCGAGTTGTTCTATGACCCTCGATTGAATAATGTTGGCCGAGCTACCTGGATCAATCAAAACACGTTTAACTTGAATTTTATTAATAAGGACATATATTACCAGTGCGTCATTGTGGGGTTGTAAGATCCCCTCTGCATCCTTGTCATTGAAAGACAAGGTCCCTTCCGGTATGCAGTCTCGAGTCCGTTTTTCCCTCGTGATCGACACCTTGGTGCCTTTGAATACGGGCCCCTAAGGAATATCAACCCCTCCAACAATCATGTGGATCACGTGCTGCGGCTCTTCTTGCTCATTCTGTCTGTTTGAATCTTTGTTCTTGAAGTGGTTTTTAGCCTGATCGCTTAAGAATTCTCGAAGATGCCCTTCGTTGAACAAACGGGCTACCTCCTCCCTCAGCTGTCTGCAATCTTCTATTCTATGACCATGGGTGCCATGATATTTGCACATTTGATTAGGATTTCTCTCGGCCGGATCAGTCTGCAGAGGTCGGGACCACCTAATGTCTTTGATGCGCCCAATGGCCGATACAATAGCTGATGCATCAATGTTGAAGTTGTATTCCGATAGTCGTGGTGCTTCTTTGGGTTCGACATTTCTATAGAAACTGCTCTTACTCATGGGCCCTCGAGAGGTCTGTCCTCGATCATTTCTTCTATCAATTCGAACGAGGTTGCGTCCATGCCCATTATTTCTCCGATCTCCACCGTATGGCTGATATCGATCTCTGTTAGATCGTGGTTCCCGGTTAATATCCCTTTTAACTCTGTCGATGGTCCTGTTTGGATAAACGGATCCGGAAGGATCCCCCAACTGGTCATCCTCGACCCTAATCTTTGATTGGTACCGATTATGCACATCGGCCTAAGTTACAGCTAGATTTTCGATCAAGTTCTGCTTTAACTGTTGTGAGGCTACCGAACTTCGTATGTCTAAGCCTTGAGTGAAAGCCTGAACGACCCAATCGTCGGCGACCGGGGGAAGATACATACGCTCCATTTGTAACCGAGATACGAACTCTCTGAGCATCTCGTTGTCTCTCTGTTTTACTTTGAAGAGGTCCGACTTTCTAGTCTCGACCTTTATCACTCCGGCATGTGCTTTGACGAAGGAATCTGCGAGCATGGCAAAAGAATCAATGGAGTTAGGTGACAAATTATGGTACCATATCATCGCCCCCTTTGATAACGTTTCTCCGAATTTCTTCATCAGTACAGACTCAATCTCATCGTCCTCTATTTCGTTCCACTTTATTGGGCATGTGTAAGAAGTGACACGTTCGTTGGGGTCGGTAGTTCCATTATACTTAGGAATTTCTAGCATGCGAAATTTCTTCGGAATAGGCTTAGGAGCCGCGCTCGGGGGGAAGGGCTTTTGTACAAACTTCTTTGAATCCAAACCCTTCAAAATCGGTGGTGCCCCCAGAATTTGATCAACTCGGGAGTTATATGTTTCTACTTTTTTGTCATTCGCTTTAATTTTCTTCTCCCCCGATTCAATTTGCTTTGTCAGCTCCTCGAACATTTTCAAGATAGCGGGGTCGATCCCTGACTCATTCGCATTTGACCTCCCCGACACTGGTTCGACCCTGTGAATAACTTCCTGTGATGGCTCGGGTTCAACCCTACTCGGTGCGTGGTTCTGATTTTGAAGTTTTGCTATTGCAACTTGTTGAGCCTGCATCATTTCGAATATTATTTGAAGGCTAATTCCGCCTTCTTCGCTGACCTGTGCATTATGACAGGCTGATCGAACGTCTTTACGGATGCTATTTTCGGGGTCGACGCCCAGATTTGCATTCAGGGCAACATGGGAACTGACGTCGATGGGGCCTGCAACTGGTACTCCCTCGAGATCAGCTGGAGGCACTTCGTTTCCTGGGGCGGCTACATTATTGTTTTCGCCATGAAAACCAAGGCCATTATCGATTTATGTGGGTGCTGCTCGAGAGTTTGACATGTTGATCCTGGAATAAAAAAACGCTTACAAGAACAAGTGTAAAACAGTATGTGTTATGAAAATTAGCACCAGGTAATCACTATTATTCTTAGCCCCATGGTGGGCGCCAAACTGTTTACCCTTAAAATTGGATGACAATTAAATTTGTAAGTGGTTTTAAGGATATGTGATTTCACTTGGCACAAACAGAGAAATATGGGAATTGAAGTTAGAAATTAACTGTAAAATGAAGCAAACCAATGTAACGCGCAAATTTGACCCTCGAGCTAGGTCGCCCTCGAACCAACTGAGTATATTATTGAAAAGTAAGAACTGAACAACTGAATAAGAGAGCTTAAGAGAGGAAACGTAATATATTGCTTTGTTATCCGTGAATGTCTCCTTACAAAATGATTGGAACCCTCTTTATATAGTAGATGAGTTCTACATATGGTATAATTCTAAATACAAAATGAAATCATTTGATTGGCTAATCAACCGATCTTGACTTGATACATGCCGAGATCTCTGCCACAATCTTCGCCCGGTCACGGATTCCTCGGCTTTCTGTTATTCGACTTAGTAGGCTTCCTTCGATCTCGCTAGATCTCTATCCTTCTCGGTCTCGACCTTAGCTGATCTCGATCTCGATCTATCCCTGAATCGCGAGCTAGGCAATATTTATTCATGTAACGATCCAATATAACTTGGGATTGAACCTCGGTCTGCCATCCCGATCTCGATTAACCATACAAAATCAGGCAAACCCGATTCTGACCGTATACAACTTCATTTGGATGTTCCGAATGTGAGATTGAATTTTTTTTTAGGCAATTTAACATGAATATTTCATTTGAATATTTATTTTTATAAGAAGAACAAAAAGCTCAACCTATAGTCTCAAAATAAAAAATTCAAAATATCCAAACGCCCATCGCTAATAGTTTTGGTACTGTGGCCTTAACAGGTCAAACACAAACTCTACCGTATAAAATAGTAAAGAAATGAAAGGAATATTATTTATTTAATGAAAAACACATTAATTTAATGCACAAAATGGATTCGGATAAAAAGATCCGGTCCAATGGGCCCACCACCTCTCTCTCCCCAAAAACGTGGCACTCTCAATCAGAATATAACTCAGCCACCGCAACATAAAAAAGCCCACAGTACTGGTGAAAATACCAAGAGATCAAGCTCTCAAAAAAAGTCTCTAGGGTTTCGCTAGGGTTTGTTTCTGTGCTACTATGGCGTCGGAGAGTGATCAGGGACGTAGGATCAAGGGATCCGTGAAATGGTTTGTTGCGACCAAACACACTCACGCAAGTATACGCGGTCGTAAAGTAATAAAGTGACTAAAAGTCGGATGTCGAACCCACGAGGACTTATGATTAACTATTAACTAAATTAGACTATCCCAATTATCTAAACAAGAATTAAATCTAAAAATATTTTATTCTAAACTAATTAAATAAGAAAAATATAAATAATGAACTTTGAACAGAGAAAGAGCAGATTTTAATGATATCAATGTAATGAAAACGATCTAGGGTTATGGGCTATCTAACAATCCTATTGTATTCTTCAATTGAATTGACCGACTAATTTATCTAGCTTATTGGTTGACAGGGTTAATGCTCATAAGAATCTGTCGAGTTCTTACTCGCCTATTCAAGCTAACCTAACGCCTATATGTCTATGGAGTTAGAATCAACAAGAACGCATTTATAATTCCTGTAAATCAACCAAGCAAGGCAATTAGGTATATGTCTATCCTAACTACGAATCCGTTCCCCGATGCCCGAGTTCAAGAACTTGCCCTACTCAATCCTATATGCAATATAGAATTCCCACTTTCGAGTTCAATTCTAGATTCGTAGATAATATTCAATTGGTGATCAAGCAATTAAATAATTAAGCGCAAGATTGAATAAATAAACTAATATGATAAATCAAGAAGTCAAAATCAATATCCGAATAACAATAGTCATGAAAGAACCACAACCCTAGAACGTGAAGTTTAGCTCCATATAGACATGGTAGCCAAACAACAAATCATACAAAGAAACATAAAGATTACTAAGTTTGGTGGGAGAAAGATGGAACTTGATGAATTCCGGCCTCCACAGCTTTGTCGTGGCTTTTTTTCCCTTCCCCATATGTTAGCTGACCTAAAAGAGGCGTTTTTAGCTTATATATTGCGTACAAAAGTCGTGGGCTAGAGTTCTCCTAACCTTAGTCCAAATCGGCTTCAGGGATTGATGCTAAGGTGGATGCGACGCATCCACCTCGTCCTCCATTTCAATTTTGCCTGCGAAGGTGGATGCGACGCATCCACCTTGTCCTCTATTTCTCAGCTTTGCATGCGAGGGTGGATGCGACGCATCCACCCCTAGTTCCTCCATCTCAGCTTTGCCCAGGTGCGGATGCTATGGCGGATGCTATGGGCTGACTTCACTGCTAAGGGTGCGCGAACTGATCTTTTTCTAGATTGGATGCGACCTCTCTTCCTCTACCTAGAGCACCTTTTCTTCATATTTTTGCACTCCAAATACCCTAATTCACCACACACAACTCAATTAGTCATAAAACCAATAATTAAACCATGTTGGGCATTTTAAAGATCAAATAACATCAAGAAGCGGTTAAGACATGGGTAAAGTAACATCAACACATATCGAAATATGCCAAACATCATGGTTCAATGATCAAAGGGGTTTCGGTTTCATTACTCCTGATGACGGCGGTGAAGATCTGTTTGTTCATCAATCTGGTATCAGATCTGAAGGCTTTCGTAGCTTAGCTGAAGGTGAAGTTGTTGAGTTTGAAGTTGAGTCTGGTGATGATGGCCGTACTAAGGCTGTTAATGTTACTGGACCGGATGGTGCGCCTGTTCAAGGTGGTGGCCGTGGCGGAAGCGGTGGAGGCGGCAGCGGGGGTCGATATGGTGGTGGAGGTGGATATGGCAGCGGTGGAGGTGGTAGATATGGTGGAGGTGATGCTGGTTACGGAGGTGGTCGGTATGGAGGTGACGGTGGATACGGCGGCGGTGGTGGTAGTAGGTATGGTGGAGGCGGCGGATATGGCAGCGGCGGCGGTGGTGGAAGCGGGTGTTATAAGTGTGGAGAAGAAGGGAATTTTGCGAGGGAATGTACTCAGGGCGGCGGCGGCGGCGGTTATGATAGTGGAGGCGGCGGATATGGCAGCGGCGGCGGTGGATATGGTGGTGGAGGTGGGAGATATGGTGGTAGTGGCGGAGGAGGTGGTGGTGGCTGTTTCAAGTGCGGGGAAGAAGGGCATTTTGCACGTGAATGCCCTAACAGCAGTGGTCGTTGAAGCTCTGTAGAACTGAGAGGGTAAATGTGTATATTCACATTTTGCACTCCTTTTTCCTATGCTTTCTAGTACTTTTTTTTTGTTAATGTCATTTTGAAGTGTTAAAAGGGATGAACCATTTAATGTTTTTTTGAATGATCGTATTGCATATGGTCACCTTTTAGTTTCTTGAACTATTATTAGGATATGGTTATGGTTCCCTCTGCTTGATTATTGCCTATTAGGATTAGTGTAGTATTGGTTATGGACTAGTGTTTCAGCTTGAAGCTTTTGGAAATGTGCATTTTCTGTACATGTATATACATACATGTTTGGAAGATTGATCAATTATCAGCTGCTAGCTTTACGGTTTTGTAGTATTTTGCTGTTGTTTCTGTTTTTGCCTCTGTTTCCTTCCATCTATTTTCTGGCTCAGTAATAATTGTTACTATCTTTCTGGCCCTCTTTGTTGATATTGCTTGTTTCTATTATTTTTTCATCTTTCTTGAGCCGAGTTTCCATTGGAAACAGCCTCTCTATCATAAGTTCTACACACTGCCTTCCAAGACTCCACTAATGGAATCGACTCCGCTAGTGGAATCGACTCCACTAGTGGGATTCCAGTGGGTTGTTATTGTTGTAGCTTTTATTGCCCTTCCATTTACATTTTACATATGCTGCTTTTATGTTTTTGTTCATAATATATGGTTATGGATGGAAATGAGCTTTTATTTATTGCTTGTGATTGTTTCTTTTCATCAGGCAGCATGTATTTTGAGATTGGTTCTTTGGACAGTATTGTTTGGGACCTTGGTTCTTTGTAAATTTATGAGAAACTGCTGGTAATTGACCGGTTCTGTGAATGAGACTAAATTTGACTACATCAACAGTTGATATGAATGGTTTAGTTTGGTTTAGGTAGAGAGTATCTAGGGGTGCAAGACAACTCTCTAGATGGTTTAGTTTGGTTTAGGTAGAGAGTATCTAGGGGTGCGAGACAACTCTCTAAAAAACTCAACAAAATAGCCCTGTAACTTTGGGAGAAGGGGTGCCTCTTCACCCCGGGGTTGCGGTGACCAGGCCCGGGCAACTGTTTACCTTAAAGACAGGTCTTTGCAAAGTCGTAAGACCATGTATGTGGGCGTCTAATTAAGTGTAATGTGGAATGGTGGTTGTGATTTGCGAACACCCCGTTGCTTTGAAGATTTGTATGCTAGACTGGCAAATTATTTTGTTTTAGTATGGAATGGACTTTGACAAGCGAATTTGATAATTAAAGATCTCCAGTGATATTGCAATAATAATGCAATAAAACAAGTAACATTTCACTTGTCTGAGAGAATCAACATTCCTCAATGTTTGCTTTCACGTAGAGCAAGTTAAAGAGGAGAATTTCTTTCCATTAGTCGGTTATTTCTTCTTGATTCTACTCTTTCTATTCCTGTCAGCTTGCTTTTTCATCTGGATCTTTTGTCAAGTTCTATAAGGTATGTATCTTTTGTCTTCATCAATCATCTGTATCAACTTAGAAGAAAAAAAGAAAAAGAAAAAACCAGTTACATTGGCTTCATAGAGCCCCACCTAAACCAGGAAAAGTATATGCATTTTTGTTTCATAATGCATAATATGATAATAACATTCGACAAATCAAATCATTTATAATCCTTATGGCTGACAAATAAGAACCATGGAACTTGAAAAAAGAAGCTTCTAACAGCTCTCTTCCCCTACTAACATGAAGGGAAAGATAAAGTACTACAAGTCTTGCACAGATGAAATGTTATCTCTGAATCTATGCTAATCAGAGAGTAAACTGTAAAAGCACAACTACAACAATGAACGATATGTTCTGTCGATTAGACAAGGTTAGTGTTTTGCCTATACAGCAAGGCTAATCTTATACACACTCCACTTTACACTGTATTCTTTTCTCATCATCTTCAAACTCACCACCTAAGTTCTGCGTCACTGTTTTCGCTAGCAGTGTTAGAGCTGGATGTGGCCTTCCCAGCCGAGTGACTGAGATTTTCTGTTTGCTAGCATTAGCATACTCACTATGTTCTTGGATGGTTTCGCAAGGCAAGATGACTAACTAATAACCTGATAGTATTAGTTTGAGCAAATTGATCTTGACATTTAGGATGATGTGAAGCCAGTTCTGATATAGCCCAAGCCACCATAATTTGAACCTTCATGCTCCCTTCTTTGAGGATTTTCTCAAACACTGAACAAAACACCAGCTTTTACGATGTGTTCGGCGCTTTCTGGATCACGTTAAAAGAAGGCCAATTGCCCTTAAGGCATTTTCTTGACCCTCCATTGTTCCTTCTTTACCAACTTCAATAATGGTCCAACCCCGGCCACTTTCCTCTATGATCAACTTCCCATATCGTTCATTGTCCCGAGCCAACGATACAAGAGATAAAGCAGCTGTACCCGAACGTTCCTTTAAAGACCCTGAGCACAACATACTAATCTGTTTCCATATAAGACACAAAAATGGCTCGTTTGAGGCTATAGGAGGAATCCTAAGATATTCATCAGGCTGTGCTTGTATTCAATGTAAACCATTGGGTAAAATCTCCTACTAATATTCAATGTTCCTTTTTCTTTTTTTCCTGGATTCATAATGGAAGCTTTTGGTTGGTTGTTCAACAAAGTCATTCACTTCCAACGTGTCAAATATTCAATCATTGCATTAAGGTAAGTTGTCTACCTCATACCGCTTAGGGTGAGGTTGTTCTCCGGACCCTACGTGAATGCGAGATTTTTCGTGCATTGGGCTGACCCTTTTTACCTTACAGTTTTTTAATATTTGTTGCACAAAACAAGTTTCTGTTTGATGAAAAAAAATGGAGGATGTATTATAAAAAAGAGACTACTTTTTTGAGAAACTGAACTGTTTTAACCAGAGGGACAAAAGAACATCGTAAATTTCTATATTGGGAATGACAGCTAAGAGTGTATTTCTTCTCATATATCATGTTCTCGCATATACTCAATTCCTCAAAACAATCTTACAACAGAAAACGAATTACAATAACAATTGAGTCTCGATTTCAAACAAGTTGGACCACACAAGACCTATATACAGACTAGAAAATAATCCATCTTCGGCAAGTAGGGGTGCACTCCTACTTGCTACTCAAACTATATACATAAAAATAAAATTTCTGAAACACATACATATATACTATTTAGACCTATAAACATTTGTTCAGATTCAGAACTTCCCTTCAATCCTTGCATTTGTAAGACCAATGCATGCATCCACAAAATCTTCATCTATAAAGTCTGATGAAAATATCTGCAACCGATCACCATAACCTCGAGCAATACATTCCATAACAAACAGCCTCGCATACGGATGAATCCGATCTGTCACAGGTTTCACACACAGGACTGGATTATCAGCCTGTGGTGTGACCGTATTCTCCACTCTGTAAAAGAATTTCCGGGATGTTACAGGTGGCTGCTCACTCAAATGCTTCATGTTACTCTCGAACTTCGTTTCAGGTAAGTCAGTATCTATCCAGTTATCTTTTAGGTAACATGAACTCCATAACCGACTTCCATGTTTTGGCTGAGGTGATTTTCTTGGTTTCCAAACACATATTATCCTCTTTGGCAATAACTCTGCAATAGTCTTGTTGAAAACATTGTCATCTTGGTGGATGAGAAATTCTCCTAGCTGATCCTCTAGGTACTTGTCGAAATCCGGGGGATCATCATGGCCGAATTCAGTACGAATTTCTAGGATTATTATCTCTGAATGTGTTTCAGACAGAAATTTTTTGACGTCGTTGATAACGACGTCAACATTGTAGGAAAGAAGGATGCCATGGCATATACGACGATCTTCTTGAACACGGATATCAAGGACGCGAGCGCCAATTACTAGTTGTTCATAAATGGACAGAGATTGACATTGAGCAAAAGGGCGAGATATGAATGGGATGCCTATATTGTTAGTTGCTGAATCATGTGTACCTGCAGAGGCGGATGGAATACTTAATTAATTGGTTTAATTGAATTCAGTATTTTCGACACATAGCAGACATATATATGTAGAAGAGGCAGCCCATGCACGAAGCATCCCAATTCACGTAGGATCGGAGAAGGGCCGCACCCAAGGGATAATGTAGGTAGTCTACCCTGATGCATGCATCAGTGGCTGATTCTATAGCTCGAACCCATGACCTATAAGTCACACGGAGACATATGCATAGAAAATCATCAAAATTTTAATAAATATTTTCAAAAGTGCAACGAATTCATACTAAGAACCTCAAGGTTAAAACTAATTAAATTTAAATTCTGAATCCGCCGTTAGGTACCTGGCCAAACAATCTTGTTGACATGGAGTTTCTCAGGGATAAGTGCTGACATCCAATTTTTTCTGTCTTGTACATGATAATCACAACCAGGAAAGTTGCATCCATTTTTCTCCTTGAGATCATACAAGATTTTCTTCTGAGTATGAATAGATTTTCGTCTTTCCACCTGTTTACTCACCTCAGCACCCATTTTCAGAATAAACCAAGAAGAAGAAGAAACAATTAAGCACTCCCTCTTCTTTTTGTTTTGCTTTCCTTCTTCTCTTTCTTAGCACATCAAAAAGATCTGTTGATTTATGCATTTTTAATGCTTTTCTTGTTTTCACTCTGCTGTAAATACTTTCTTCAATTAATTATGACAAAGAAAGTGAATCTTGGAGCAACGGTCAAATTGTCTTCGTGTGACCTATAGGTTACGGGTTCGAGCTGTAAAATCAGTCATTGATGCTTGCATCAGGACAGGCTGCCCACATCATATTCCTTAAAGTGCGGCCCTTTTCCGGACCTTGCGTGAACGCGAGATACTTTGTGCACCGAACTCTTTTTTAATTAATTATGACAAAGAGGGACAAACTTCCTTTTAGATATTTTATTCGTTTCAACATACTATCTGGACATGGTTTCTTGGGGTAGGTAGCCTTGTAGGGATGGAAATAGACTTGCGGTATTAGAAAGCAGTTTTGGTGATAATGGGGGTCCGCCTTTGCTTGAATTATTGGTTTTTGGTAAAGAGTGATAATTGCTATTTTATCTATCATGTGGCTATCATAATCCTTATTTAATTTGTTGGTTTGAATTTAATTTAATTTGTTGGTAACATCTGTCATATCAACGTCAAGATCAATACGATGGTGTAGTTGGTACAAAATGAAATACAAAATAGTCCAAAGGAGCAAGACTAATTATTCATCTAAAGTGGCAAGGTTGATTATTCAATATTGATCCAAGGTGTACTAATCATATTTGTGGAGAAGTGCCAAATCAACAAGATTTGTAAACTGCTGATGATATGGCTGATGATATGAAACTATACCCTGCTTGGACGCACGGCGGATGTATCGGGGCAAGAGTCAGAATTTTCGTTAGGTGCTGTGTCAAAATATATAAAAGTAAGCATATCAGAAAATTAAGGGGAGTCAATACATAATATATATATATATATATATATATTCTTTTTAGCTAGCTACACAGTATATTTTTCCCACGAAGGGGTGGTATTTGACATTCCTTCTTGTAAGGTGGCTTCGCCACTGGGATGTACTACTATAGTTACAGGTTCAATTTATCTATAACTTTTGAAGTAGAGCATAAATTTATGTGTAAACTTTATTAAAATTGCAATAGATAGTAGATATAAACTCACAATATTAAAAATAAAGTAATAAGTTTAATGCTAAAAACCTTAGAGGTTGAACCTATAGAATTTAAATCTTGGATCCGCCTCCGCTTAGAGTTAGAAGACTTAGGGTTGTTTGGATTGAAGACAAGTTATGCTGAGATTAGTTATACTGAGATTAGTTATGCTGCGATTAGTTATCCTGGTATTATTTTTTATTAACTGTTTGATATGTTGTATTAATCCTGGGATTGTCAATTTTCCTTCTTTATCATGGGATAATTTATCTCGCGATTACTATTCCACCATATGGTAGGTATAAGTTATCCCGATACTATTTTTAATTCTGAAATAACTAATCTCAGGCTTAATAACCAAACAAAAGATTAGACGATACTAAAAGTTTTATCCCATAATTATTTTTACTTAACAACCGTACCAAACGACCCATTAAAGAGCTAAAAATACCAAAAAAGATATTTTGCACATCAATCTAATCTTTCATACATCAATAGTTAGCTTGTCACCACAATAAGATGCTCCTCTTAACAATATAATAATACAGTACGTGAAACGACCCAATTAGAAACAATACAATAGCATTGTCCGGAGCAAAAGTTCCCCTTTTGCTTAATTAAGCAACATGTTTCTAAGGATGTTAACGATGTGTTGAAGCAATTCAGGGTGTGTTTGGTACAATTTTTTCATTTTTGTTTGGTGGCACAAAATAGTTTGAAAAATATTTTTATATATATATATATATATATATATATATATATAATTGAGGGGAAAAGAGTGATGACGTGGCACTTCTCAAAAGCTAGGAATTCTATTTATCTTTTCCCACATTGTTTTGGATTATTCTCTTATTTTAGCCATTTACCTCATTAGTTAACCATTTAGCCAAACGTTTCATTGAAACGTCACTCACTTATTGAGTCACAATTAAAGCACCGTTTCAAATCTTCCCTCTACCTTTTCAATTATACGTTTGCTTTCCCTAAGAAAGCCAAAAAAACTAGATTTCCTTTTCTTCCCATTAATCTACTTAATTACGCTTCTTTTATTTTCTTCTTTCTCACACACAATTTCACATACATTTACATTTGTATATTAGAAAATACAGATGCATTACATAACATCAGTGGAAGAAGGATCGAAGAAACAGAGCACAAGAAGAGTTAGTAAAGGTTGTTTGATGAATTAATTATAATGGAGCCCTTTTTTTAATGATACAATTCAGGAGAGGATTTGTAGGGGGGGGAAAAATGAGAAATTGGAGCTTCGAGGCATGATGATGCACATGGGAAGACCGGCAAGAACAAGATTTTTGGTAAATAGTATTACAAGTAACCTTTTTTATTTTCTTCATGTTAAAGATCAGATTTCATTGCGTATAGATAAATTTCATGCAGTGACGGAGCCAGGATTTTCATTAAGGGGAGTCAAAATATAAAGAAACAAACTCACCAAGAAGTCAAGGGGTGTCATTATATAGTATATATACATATTTTTAAAAACATTACCGAGCTAAACAATATAATTTTCCGACGAAGGGGTATCGGTTGACACCCCTTGGGTGCAAGTGGCTCTGCCACTGATTTCATGATACTATAATTAACGTAAAAGGATTAAAGTAAACTCTTTTATAAGTATTCTCACATTTTCTAATTATTATATTATCCCTCAAATATTTTCTTTTATTCTATTTAGATTACTACAACTGAGCAATAGTAATGTGATTATATGAAGTTGTCATGATTTACTATTTACATGGTAACATCATAAGTTTGAACTGTTTTGTTACATATTTTTTAAAGTCTGTATTAATTATGTGAAAGGATAAATAATTTTGAAGTGTTAGTGGAACAGAAAGAAACAAGAACTCTAAAAGAATTCGAATAGACACTTTTTCCTCCATGCTTATATGTGAAACAAAAAAATTTATCTTGAAACAAAAGAAGCAATTTTGAATGTTTTCTCGGAGAAATAGGAGAAAATAAAACTTTCATAGACATGAAGAGGGTGAAGGGATGGGCCAAAGCTTCTATCTTTTTCAGTAACGTAGAAAAGAGGAGAGAAAAAGGAAGTAGCTATAGGAAAAGAAAGAAAAAGAATAAAAAATGATAGACGATACAAGAGATAGTATCATTTTTGCTCGGATGAGTACCTTATTAATTTAGGGGATGAATAATATCATTATTCAATTGGTAATATCATTATTTCTTTGTACTTTTTTTACTAATAATTCCTTTTTTTATTATTTTCTTTGTAATATTTTCCTTGTACATTTTAATTTTTCTTCATATACTTTTGCATATTGTATTTTGTGTGTTTCGAAAAGGTTTTAGATCAATAAGCAATTTCATAAAAGAAATGCTTGAAGTAATCCTACATTTATTTTGGTACGAGCTGAGAACACATATTATCTTACAATAGATTGACTTTATACATTTCCTTTGTCCCTTCATATTTTTTCCATCGTTTTATCATATATAATTATTATTTTTTTGGATTATTTTAGAATTTTTTTCACCCAATCTATTATTATTATGTAAACTACTACACCATTTTCATGATAGACAGACATAACACCAATTTTTCTTTGTCTATGATTTTCTACGGGTTTCTTTGATTTTTCACCGTCAAAAACCAAAATTCACCGTACAAGAAAAACACACAACGCTTCAAAAACAATCGTTTTTTTTATAACAGATTCTTTACTCTCTCTGTTTCTCTTCTTCCCTCTATCTATGTATTCATCGTCCTTTGTCTTTCTATTTTCCTATTGTCCTTTTTGTTTGCCTTTGCTGAAATTCCCTATACTCCTCCCTCTTTTCTCTTCTACACTGCTTTTGCTACACCTTTGTTGATTTACTTTAATTCCTTAGCTAATTTCTAAATTATTTCCTCACCGCCGTTTCCATTTGTGTTTTTCACTTACTTGCACTTTGATTTTTGATTATGCTCTGTCTTTGACTTACTCCTTCGCCAGCGCAGAAGAATTGGATAACGACTGCTTATTTTGACGCCCATGAAGCGTTCGTAAATATGCCCCATACTTGATCTTACCCACAGATTCAGAAAATGCTGCAAATTTAATCAACACTTGCCGGTCTGTAATCCTTTCAAAGTTAACCTTTACCAACTGCGCCTTCTTTGCATATCTTTTCAGCATTTTAAATGTTAGACCCTTGAAGTTTAACAATTCAGTTGAGCACATGATTTATTTTTCTTTTTACGTTGATAGATGGTAGTGCAAACGAACAAAAGGCCGTGAAAAGATTCAGTTTGGCCTTCTCCATTCGTATTTGAGGTACGTTCCGAAGATTCTTAACTATTATTATGCTTTTTGCACAATTGATAACCAAAAGTATGAAGATTCTAATATACATTACTTTTTCAAAATTGATAACTAACGGTGTGCCTGATATGGAGTACCCGAATTTTACTTTACTGATACTTTAATGGTTAAAGAGTTCGTCAACGATGTTGATTATAGTTTACTGATATGGAGTTTAGACTATATTAAATTTTCATTGTAGCCTCATATATTGGTATTCAAACTCAAAGCATTGCGAATTAGTTTTTAAAATAAGATCTTCTTGATGTAGACACTGAGACACGTAACTTAAAAGGTTAAAGGAAAAAAAATTCAAAGTCAGAGAGCATTGGTGGAGGTTATAAAATCAATAATACTCCAAAATAATCAAGAACCAAACAAAATCAACATTTTTCCTATAAAATTTACTCTGCTCTACCAAGGTTCTTTCCTTATTTTGATTACAACAATTTATTTTCCTGTCAAGAACACGCATTTGAACTAACTTGAAATCTGTAAGAAAAAATGCAATAAAAAACTTCTAAAACTTTTATAAGAAATTTAAACCTAAATGCATGGGAAATATTTTGTATCTAAGAGAACCTTTTTACTTTGCAGAGAACCAATAACATTTCCAAATGAGTATTAAGGCTAGAATATCGGATATGAAGTAATACAGATAATCATGACATAATTTTATGCGGCATAATTGATTGCTTAATTGGTCTACTGTAAATTGATTGTTATTTATCCCTAATCAGTAGCAATTTTTTTACCTTCTTAACTCAACTTGATAAAGATTTATCATATATGTGTATATAATATATTTATGGGTGAAGAAAATTAAGGAGGAAGAAAACTAACTACCCTGCAATGAATATCCATATAAATAGCAAATTGGAAAACAACTGAAGGAAAAACCAATGAAGATTAAGACTCACCAACGGTTGTAGCAGCGATGAAGGGATGAGAGAAGGTAGTTAAAATACTAAATCGACATCACAGAAATAGTGCTAGAAATAAGAGAGGGAAAAAAAGCACAAAAGCCAGAGAAGAAGATGCTCACAAAAATGCACATATGAGGCGACATAGGGAGAGTTAAGTGCAATCACTCATTATTAACGGTTAGGGAATATTTTTTTATTTTATTTAATAGTGATGATTGATGACCATTGAACTTATTTTTATGTCTATAAATGTTGATTATAGTTTACTGATATGGAGTTTAAACTATATTAGATTTTCATTGTGACCTCAGATATTAGTACCGGATAGATCCTGGTACGTATTATTTTCGTTTTATTATATAGAATTCTTGCTATAGTAGTATTATTATACCGTTATCCTCTGTTGTAAAACCCAAAAGCCTCATTAACTCTGACTGTTTCTTGGTGATGTTTAAATGGATCTTCCGCTCATCCATTCTTCTTCTTAAAGTCTGAATGTGTTTTGTTCAATCTGTCATTTTGTTGACAGGTTAGATTATCCTCTCGCCCGACTAGGTATCTGGCACGTGATGTTGCAGCTCTTTAAGATGTTGCCATTCAGGTAGTCATTTCTTTGGCTTAAGATTTTGTTTCAGTCACAAATGTGTTTAATATTTTGTTAGGTAATTTAGCAAATATTAGTTCTTCCTTTTCCCTTGTTGAGTTTCCTTTCACTCTATTTTTGACATGTAGGAAGCTTATTTAGGTAACCTTCAATTTCCAGATTGTGTCCATTATTTCAAAGAAAACTTGCAAAGGTTGTCTGGCATAAATTACGCCCCGATAAAGATACGAAAAAGACGTTGAATCGTGTATTTTTTCTTGGGTCTTATATAGCGGTTCTATATTAAAATTTACTATACTCTTTCTAATTGAAAAATGAAACTCTACTTGCGTTGTGTATTGTGTATAATTTTAAACCATAAAGACACTGGACATTTACATCATTCTATTGGAGAATGAGGCCGGTAATGTGCTTAGTTGTATGGTTCTCCCTTATAATTGAGTACCTCCGATTTAACACGAAACAGATTGTTTAATTGCCAAGAGGTTAGTGTATTCATCTTCTCGAGTTATCCTTCAGTTCTAGCATTTTACTCCCTAAAGACGATTGCGCTCATTTGAGACGACACAAGTAGAGCTATCACAAAATTATCATGGATGCTTACGGGAAATGTAGGATCTTCCTCCCTTAAGTTTTAGTTGTTGACTATGAAATTTTTGTACATAAAGGAAGTCAGTAATGTTTACATTATCTTTGCATGTTGAATTTGATTAAAATTTGTCAATAATTTATATACAAATATAAAGCTAAAAAAATAAAATCTGATGTGGAACCTCCCATGCTCAGGGATGTACGATTTATCTCTTTTCTTCTTTTTTTGGAAATTTTCCTGTCTACATGATTGTTAAATAAATCCACAAGAATAAACACATCACTTTTGAATTACTGTATAATTTTTTTTTCTTTTTTATGTTTATTCGATCTGGTGATTTATAAATAGTTTACTTGCCTTGGTGCAGTTTATGCAGTAGCGCAGAGATGTCATGACCCGAAATTTTCCACCGACGGGACCGTGATGGCGCCTAATATTTCACTTGCTAGGCAATCCAACATTAGAGAATCATTAAACCAATTCCTTATTCACATTCAGTAATTAACAATAATTAACTAAGATGAAATATAATAAGTGTGGAATATCATAAAACTGTATTAATTACTGTCACCCGGATCTGGAATCACAATTTACAAGCATTCTAGAATTTACTGCAAGTAATAGTCTGAAAGAAATACAACTGTCTGAATGAAAGAAAACAGTAGGGCATAAAAGATAGACGGGGACTTCAAGGTCTGTGAACACCGATAGATCAACCTTGAGTCTCCGGACAGTGGACCAATAACAAAATCTCGATCAACCTGAGCCGGTATCAAAATCTGCACAGAAAGTGCAGAGTGCAGCATCAGTACAACCAACCCCATGTACTGGTAAGTGTCGAGCCTAACCTCGATGAAGTAGTGACGAGGCTAAGGCAAGGCACCTACAAATCAACCTGTACAATTTAACAATGTATATACAAATAACAGAAATGAAGAACTAAACAGGAATTGTCGGAAGAGGAACATACTGAGGGGAATACAAGATAAAGAACTACAACAGAATGATCACCTGAGCAGTCAATATACCATGAATCAATAGGAATAATGAATACATTAAGGAAAAATGCACGGCATCACCCTTCGTGCTTTTACTCTCAATCTCACCATAAAATTAATAGAAACGACACGACATCACCCTTCGTGCATTAACTCTCATATCATGGCACAGTATCACCGTTCGTGCATTAACACTCACAATATGGCATGGCATCACCCTTCGTGCATTAACACTCACAATATGGCACGTCATCACCCTTCGTGCATTAACACTCTCCCTTGCCATAATGTAATGCATAAATAACAACAGGGAGATAGAATAACAAGTACAAACCTTATTTCAACATTTGGTTCCATAATATCAATCTCAACTTTGAAATAAAAACTCAATTATCACCAAAAAATTCGTAAACATGATAAGAACGATAAATTGAACAACACTAGTATAACACGTAGCAATTTGGCATAGGAAAGAGACAATATAAGAAAAACAGAGAAACATTGAAAACAGGTAAATTGGCGGCGCATAAGTACTCGTCACCTCACATATACGCCGCTCACATAGATTTCACTTAGCAAGTAATCTAAGGCTCCTAATTCCCTCAAGTCAGGGTTAGACACAATACTTACCTCGCTCCAAATGCCACTTAATTCTCAATCACAACTTTTCCTTTGAGATTTATCTCCAAACCACTCGTATCTATTCAAAAATAACTCAATAATATCAAATACTGCTAAAGGAATCAATTATATTGCATAAATTAAATTTCCCAAATTTTTTTCTAAAAAGTCAAAAAATCGACCCAGGCCCGCTTGGTCAAAACCCAATGTTCGGACCAAAATTCATTTACACATTTATCCCCGAGCCCGAATATATAATTGGTTTTGGAATCCGACCTCAAATTGAGGTCTAAACCTCCCAAATTTCCGAAATTCCTAGTTTCTACCCTAACCCCTAATTCTACCATGAAAACTCTAGATTTTAGGTTGATAATTCAAGAAATGTAATGGGTAATTGAAAGAAAATGGTTTAGAATCACTTACCAACACTTTGGGGAAGAAAATGACTCTTGAAAATCGCCTCTGCCCGTTTAGTTCTTGAAAAATGTTGAAGAAATGGCTTAAACCCGTGTTTGATTCTGTTTTATGCATTGGGCGACAGTGTGCATCGCGTTCGCGAGGCCACTGTCGCATTCGCGAAGGGTACTAGCTGCCAACCCTTCGTGTTCGCGAGATCCTGCTCGCGTTCGCGATGGTTACTCCCCCTGGCCTTCTCGTTCACGAGGCATTGCTCGCGTTCGCGATGAAGGAACGACCAACCCTCCCCCAGGTGTGCCTAACACTACGCGTTCGCGAGGAGCTAGTCGCGTTCGCGAAGGGTAACACCCTTATCGCTTCGCGTTCGCGAAGAAGAAAACTTCAGCTGCCCAGTTTACTCTTCGCGTTCGCGAGAGTACCTTTGCGAACGCGAAGAAGGACATGCCAGAACACCTGCTGCAGCAAAATACCAGATTTTCAAAGTCCAAAACATCTCGTGGCCTATCCGAAACTCACCCGAGCCCTCGGGGCTCCAAACCAAACATGCACACAAGTCTAAAAATATCATACGAACTTGCTCGTGCGATCAAATCGCCAAAATAACACCTAGAACTACGAATTTAGCACCGAATCAAATAAAATTCTCAAGAACACTTTAAAATTTTTATTTTCTTAGCTGGACGTTCGAATCACGTCAAATCCACTCCGTTTCTCACCAAATTTCACAGACAGGTCTTAAATATCATAATGAACCTGTACCGGGATCCGTAACCAAAATACGGACCCGATACTAACAATGCCAAATATCAATCAATTCTTAAAAATAAATAATTTTCAGACTTTTAATTTTCATAAAAAATTCATAACTCAAGTTAGGGACCTCCGAATATGATTCCGGGCATACGCCCAGGTCCCATAATTCGATACGGACCTACAGGGACCGTCAAAGCATGGATCCGGGCCCGTTTACCAAAAATATTGACCGAAATCAACTAAAATCAACTTTTAAGGTAAAAATTCATATTTTCATTAGTTTTCAACATAAAAGCTTTCTGAAAACCTGCCCGGACTGCACACGCAAATCGAGGAGGGTAAAAATGAGATTTTTAAAGCTTAAGAGCGCAGATTCGAGTTCTAAAATATAAGATGACCTTTTGGGTCATCACAAGAGATGAGCAACTTCGTCAAGGTTGAATTTCTCTTTGGATCAGTTTTTGTTTTCCTCAATTCTCAGTATATTTTTGTTTCCACATTATTACCTCCATTTTGTAGATGTAAAAAGTAAATTGTACTATCTAAGTTCTCAAATAAATTATAGTAAATATCTATCCTGAAATGCAAATTTGGTTCCTTACTTCTTTGATGAGAATCAAAATAAATGTGTTAGGAATTATGTTAAGATATGTTTTCCCTACAATTATAGAGAATTTTAGTTTTGTGATTTGTCTTTAACTATTACAATTATTACGTGCATTACCTTCAAAATTTGACTCGGATGACTGGATTAATTTCCCTGGTTTATAAACATATTTAATCTTATGTTTGATCGTAACATTAAGCCCCATTGCAACCACTAAAACTATTTCTAATTCATTTGTTTAATCAAATTTCTTACCGTCAAATGTTCACATTGATTTCCTCTTTCCAGGTTTTACCAATCACTCTTTACGATCAAGTTTTGCTTCTCTAAGTCAATAATGGCGACCAACACTAATCTCCTCATTGTGTGCTTTCTGATTTCAACTGCTCTTTAATTTTTATGATTGTTGCTTTATCAGTTTTGGTCGCACTTATTTGTATAAAGTGATTAAGTTGTCGCTTTGAAAAAAGCTCTTCTCAACCTCAAAGGGTGTATCTTAATAATGGATTGGTGGACTTCAAAACCGTCAGATGGCATCACTTGATAATTATGTGAAGTTCATGACAAGAAGTTTGAAAAATAAGATGTGCGTTAAATAAGATATAGAGGGATTGTATATTGTTGAGCTTATACAAACGTGTGTGGGCTTTCTGTTAAGCATGAACATGATTTTTTCAATCTACCTGTCTATTCATCAAATAAATAACACTTATTTTAATTTAAACAATATGTATGATCATGGATCATCAATAATGATGCATCTAATGTGATTCCTACGACTTAATCTTCTTATTTGATATATTTAAATCACTTCTGAATTCGTTTTTAACTTAGAAAATAATTGTGATGGAGAAATTGTTTAAGAAGGCTGAATGCTTTTTTGACCTCTATTTATAGTATAGGAGGTAATATGAATCATCTATTCTGCTCCATTGGGCTTATTTCGTAAATAATTAGTCTTTTAATTATAAAGCAGTTAAAGATACTCCAAAACTAAGGTTCTCTAAATCTTATACTTCTCGGTACAACTTTCGGACTAAAAATGGGAGTCCGGTGTGTAACATATCCCCCGTTCATGCAGGGTCATCCAAGGGGTATAAATCTCAGACAACAACAACAATAACAATCCAGTATAATCACACAAGTGGGTATGGGGAGGGTAGGATGTACGCAGCCTTATCTCTACTCTAGCAAGACAGAGAGACTGTTTCCGATAGAAAATCTCAAATTATACTTTTAAATGCAAAGGGCATCTTCTTTTCTTTTCTTTTATTTCATTTTTCCGATTTGAAATGATTTTCTGCATTAAGATAGAAATTTAAAAGTTAATTAACTAACAACTTCTATATTCTACTCTAAATGAGGAATAACCTATCTTTTCTTTTCTTTTCTTTTAATATTTCAGCTCTTCAATTCATATCCTTGTATCTGCAATGCATTTTTTAAAAAAGGAGATGGGAAAGATGACTGTAGTTTTATTGCTTCGTTTCATAGCTATTGCTATGTGTTAGGATCGGGAACCCGGATAGTGCAGAATTTAGCCAAACAACGGTATAATGACAATAACAAAGACAATAGAAGTTGATAACAACGACAATTAAAGTAGATAAAGAAGACAAGTCTTGTTGGTGTGTCTAAAATGAACTAATGACCTTCCCTTTTATAGGCAAAAAAGTCTTGGCCTTTTAGGTGTAAAAGAAGAGATACAACTTGTGCAAATGATGTCCAACACACAATGCAATATTTTTGGGTCCCAAAGAATATTGCCAACAAAGTCTACACTTTGCAAAAATACTTATGCTTATGTGAGATGGACTCCATTAGCCAAAATATTGATCATAATTATAAATCTCCACCTTGGCCTAATTTTGGCTAATCTAGTAAATTTTCTCCACCTTCTCCGCAAAAGCCTCAATGGGCATATGTAAAAATTTAATGCCATCAAAATCAGACAAGTTGTCTGATACCGAAACTATAGTAAGGCCTATAACGGTAGATCCCAATAAAGTATACAACGAACCAGATCTGTATGCTTTCATGATCACAAGAGCACCATGAAAAACTTTCAGAACTCCACCTTCACTTGTGTACTTGCACCCAAGAGATTCTAGAGTACCCAAAGAGATGAGATTTTTCTTCAAGTCAGGAACATGTCTAACATCAGTGAGAATTCTCACCACACCATCGTGCATTTTGATTCGAACTGTACCCTTTCCAAAAACTTTGCAAGCAACATTGTTGCCCATCGACACAACTCCACCTCCAATAGATTCATATGTGGTAAATAAATACCGATTGTGACACATATAATAAGAACAACCCGAATCTAAAATTCACTCATTGTTAGATTTGAAACTATTATTAGTTGCTAAAAAAATAGTTCTCCCAGTCTTATCAGCAGCTACACTTGTTTCGGCAGTGTTAGTATTTTTGTGCTCATTTTTTCTTTCCTTATGTTTTTCTTTATTTTTCAGCTTATAGCATTCGAAGATATTGTGACCTTACTTATGACAATAGCGACACTCTAAATTATTGTATCTGGATATGGAGTCGGATTTGCCCCTAACAAACAAGCCAACTTCCGCTTGAGTTCCACTAGCTTCCCCAGTAATATCACTATCTATCTGTTTTTTTTTTAATTTTAAGATAGATTTAATATCCTTATAAGAAATATTATCCTTTGCATAAAGCATAGTATCTCTTATATGCTTAAAAAATGGGGGTAGAGAACAAAGCAATAACACGGCTTGATCCTCATCTTTAATTTCAGCATCTATATTACTCAAATCCTTAAGAATGGAATCAAATGTGTCAAGATGAGAGAGAATAGAGGTACCTTCACCCATACAGATTGTATAAAGCTTCTGCTTCAGGTAAAGTCTATTTTCCACCGTCCTCTTCATATATAAGATTTTTAATTTTTCCCACATGCTTTAGCTGTGGTTTCTACAGAAACTTCACGTAAAACCTCATTTGAGAGATTTAAAATGATACAAGCTTTTGCCTTTTTGTCTATGATGGCAAACTCCTCGTCCGTCATTTTATCCAGCTTCTTCTCCTTTCCTTGCAACACCAAGTCTAAGCCATCCTGAATTAGGATAGCTTCCATCTTTAATTGCCACATTCCGAAGTTTGCACTTCGGTCAAATTTCTCAACATAGGTCTTTGTTAGAGTCATTTTGGCTATTGAAACTAACCTGGTTAGATCCGACTCTGATACCAATTTGTTAGGATCGGGAACCCGGGTAGTGCGGAATTTAGCCAAACAACGGTATAATGACAATAACAAAGACAATAAAAATTGATAATAACGATAATTAAAGAATATAAAGAAGACACAAATTTAACGTGGTTCGGTCAAAGTGACCTACGTCCACAAACGGAGATGAGCAATTTACTATAACAATAAGAGTACAAAAGAGAGTACAAAATAAGAGTAAATACTCTAATTAATCCCAAATACCCTAAGAGAATAACCTCACAAGATCACTCCAAAGAAAGGGTTCACATAAGTATTTCCCAACTTTCACTCTCTTACAAAATACTCTATAATGAAATAAAAGAGAAGAAAGAAAGACAAGAGTGAAAAGCTCTTGAATTGGTGTGTTTACAAATGAGGAGAAACTCCTCTATTTATAGCAAGAAATCCTTGGCCTAATAATGGATATTTTGTCATGACATAATATTCATTATAACAAATTTGTGGTTCATGACATTTGCCATGACATAATATCCATTATAACAAATTTGTGGATCATGACATTTGCCATGACATAATATTCATTATTAGGCCAAGGATTTCTTGCTATAAATAGAGGAGTTTCTCCTCATTTGTAAACACACCAATTCAAGAGCTTTTCACTCTTGTCTTTCTTTCTCCTCCTTTATTTCATTATAGAGTATTTTGTAAGAGAGTGAGTGTTAGGAAACACTTGTGTGAACTCTTTCTTTGGAGTGATCTTGTGAGGTTATTCTCTTGGGGTATTTGGGATTAATTAGAATATTTACTCTAATTTTGTACTCTTATTATTATAGTAAATTGCTCATCTCCGTTTGTGGACGTAGGTCACTTTGACCGAACCACGTTAAATTTGTGTCTTCTTTATATTCTTTAATTGCCGTTATTATCAATTTTCATTGTCTTTGTTATTGTCATTATACCGTTGTTTGGCTAAATTCCGCACTACCTGAATTTCCGATCCTAACACTATGCCAATGGCTCAAGGAGTTGACTTAGGACCCAAGGCTTTTGAAAAATGGTTTGAAAAACTTCCCCATGCAAAGCAAAAGGTAACCAAATTTCATTTCTATTTTCAAGACATAACTAGCGGGAAAAATCCAACAGCAGTTCAAATAGCTCAGTCCAATATGACTGCCAAATCCCCAACTTTCTGTTTTGAGTTTTTTTACAAACTTGATCATTTTTTAACTATTATTTAAAAAAATAGTATCATTTATTGTTTATTTCAGAAAGAACACTTTTTTTATTATTATTAGCATATTACAAAAATTAAGTCCAACATTCATCTTCTTCACTTTATTTTTTAAAATCTAATGCATATGTGAATGCCACCTAAATTCAAGATGTATTGATTTATACGTCTTTTATACTTTGTATATCAAGTATCACTTTAATTCAAAATATATTTTTATGTATATAATTTTTGAATATTTATTTGTGAAGTGCCATCGTATTTTAAGATGTATTTTTAATGTATATTTCAAATATATTGTATATGTCAAGAGCCATTTTAATTCAGAATATTTTTTTTATATATATATTTTTGTATATTTATATGCCATCTTAATTAAATTTAAAATATATATTTTTATGTATATTTCACATGTCTAAGTGTCATCTTAATTGAAGATGTATTTTTATGTATATTGTTTTGTATATTTTATATGTGTTAATTCAATATATATTTTTGTTATATATATTTTACATATATTAACGTATATTATTATCGAAGTAAGATCTTTATGTTAAGAAAGGAAGAAAGAAGGAAAAGAAAAACTTAAGAAAGATAATTAAAAAGAAAACGAATGGAACAAATTTAGAAAATATATTGACTTCGGCATAAAGTAAAATTAAGAAGATGAAGAAAAAGAAGAAAAGCTAATAGATAAAGAGAAAAAAAAAAGGCATGATTTTTGTACAAAGAATTATTGACTTTCCATTCAAATTGCTTATGTTTAGAGATTAATAATTAATATTCCTATTTTAATGGAACTGTGTGCTATAAATATAAATATTTTTATGTCATAACTGTAATATTGAATTTTATGCTACGAATTTGTTATATTTATTTTAAATTGTGACAGTTATGTAAAGTTTCCCTTTGTTTTTGGGTTTCTTGCAATGATAGACGACCCACTAACACTTGGGCCAGAGCCCAAGGAATATATGGTGCAGCTCATCAAAATGAGATTGGTCTACTTATGACCCTTAACTTAGCTCAGGGAATTGCTACTGCTAAAACCTATTGGATTAATACAACCAGTGTTGATGCTATTGTTGAGTATAATGTTATAGTCCAGCATTATGACATTTGATGCTTCGTCAATTTTGATTTTCATTTGTAATTTCCTTTTTCATTATATTCAACACTTTTATAGTTTCTTTGTTTATTCATTACAATAAAGATGTCCACTGAATATCGATGAAATAAAACCTTAATTATTTTAATAAAGAAACTATAGCAGCAACTAATCCCTCATACTTTTCTTTATACTGCTTAATATATGCAAATTTGAAAATATAAACAAATCCTTGGTGAGAATCAGTCAATGAGGTCTAGAAACAACTAAGGGATTGTTTGGCACAATAGTGGGATATCTATCCCACATTCTATATGGAATAACTAATTCAACTATTTTAGTATAAAAGTTATCCCCGAATTAATTAATATCTCAAACCAAATATAGAATAAAATTAATCTCAAATTTTATCCCGAAATTATTATATATGCCAAACGACACACAAAAGTTTACAATGTACAGGTGCTCCTGTGTGTGCGGAACTTATGAAGTCAAAGGTCAAGTAGAAGTAGCTACCCACGAGGCCACGTGGTGCAAATATACATATTCAACAAGTCCGTTAAAGAAAAGAGACAATATAATAAGACGCATTTTTAGTCCCTAAGTTATATCTATCTATCTATATTATTATAAAAGTATGAATACAATATCGGTTTATAAAAATAACCTTATAATATTAAGCATAATAACTCATAATAAAAGGATATAATCAAAATTTTAGATATTAGCCATATAATCCTATTAGTTTTAGGACATAATCCTACATGTTAGGAATTTTACATGATTACCTTTAGGAATCCTATTAATATAATTACTTTTGGGCATAGACATATAATACTACATGTTAGCATGTATACCTAATACCTTTAGGAACACGTTATGTTTCCTTTTAATATAATTACTTTAGTGGTAGAAATATATTTTTAGTCATGTAATCATATTACTTTTAGGATATACTTCTTAAAAATTCCTATTACTAATTTAATTTGAAAACGTATTATAATGTCCTATTACTAATTTAATTTGAGAATATATTATATTGTCCAAATCGATTTAGAAAAAGGAGAGCTTATATTATTATAAAAGTACAAATATAATATTAATATACCAAAGCAACCTTAAAATATTAAATGGAAGAACTCATAGGGAAAGGATATAACTGCAATAACCTATTTTTTGGACTAATTTGTGAGTGTATTATATTGTCCAAATCGATTTAGAAAAAGGAGAGCCTATATTATTATAAAAGCACAAATACAATATTAATAGATCAAAATAACTCTAAAATATGGAAGAACTCATAGGGAAAGGACATAACTACGATAACCTATTTTTTGGACTATAATACTTTCTATGCTAAATTTTAATATTTAAAATTTTAAAGTTAATAAAATTTTATCTATTAACATTTATTAAAAATATGTAGGAAGGTTTAATAAAATCAATTTCATAATAATCCTTCATATTGGCAATACATTACCACTCCATAAAAAATAAAAAATAAAAAAATAAAAATTAAATTGACTGCATAAAGAGTTGAAATTGAGAAGAAAAAATATCCCCACGATAATATATTTTTATATTATATTTAAATTATTTTTCTACTCAAATAATATTTTTTAATCAATTTTTTGTGTAATACTGAAAAATATCCAATTATTAAACAACAACTAAGAAAATATTTAAGAATATAAATATGTGAGAAAGAGAAAAAAATGGTTGGTAAGAGTCAATACCACTAATGATTCTACAAACATAATGATCTAAAAGTGAAATGTCATATCAATCTTTTACTCTTTGAAAATAAAATTTATGGTGGATAAAATTATAATTAAGATTAAATATTCAAAACAAGAGATGAACTAATATTAAGATCTGAATCAACATAGAATAAATTATTTTTTATGTTAAAACCAATAATTAAATCTTTTAATTAATTATATAGCAAGAGAATCCAATTCAATTATTTTTAAATTTATCATATGAGTAAAATTCTTATTCAAGTTAAAAAATAATGTTAGGATACACAAATTTATTTCATAAAAAGAGCATTAGAGATTTAAAAAATTAGAACACAAAGTAAAAAGGTTAGTATATTATTAAGAATCAAAATGATATACAAGTGTCTGAGGAAGCACAATCAAAGCTAAATCCTAAGTAAGAACAGTCTTTTAAGACTATATTATAAAGAGTAGACTCTGGTATAGCGGAATTATTCTTTGTAGATGCCTCCGGCGGAATCAAAATAATATTTCCATGTCATTACTTGCAAATATCATATCAAGAGGCATAATACTGTTAGCAATAATAGCAAGTGATGTACCATAAATAATTTTATTGTGAGGCCACCCACTTTAGATTTGATATACCTCTTCAAACAAATTAAATAACTATATATATATATATATATATATATATATATCAAAGCAGAGCAATAGTGCTAAATTTATAAGGAAAGCAAAATTGATAATATGGGATGTAGCACTGATGGCTAAGTGTCAAACGATCTAAATAATTGCCCGGAGTTCTAGAGATATATTGGATATTAATAAAACGTTTGATGAAAAATTAATGATTTGGGAGGTGATTTCTTGTCACGACCCGAAATTTCCCACCGACGGGACCGTGATGGCACCTAGCATTTCACTTGCTAGGTAAGCCAACATTAGAGAATCATTTACCAATTTCTTATTTCCATTCAGTAATTAATATTAATTAACTACAATGAAATATAACAAGTGTGGAATATCATAAATATGTATTAACTACTACAACCCGGATCTGGAGTCGCAATTCACGAGCATTCTAGAATTTACAACAAGTAATGGTCTGAAAGAAATACAATTATCTAAATGAAAGAAAACAGTAAGACATAAATGATAGACGGGGACTTCAAGGTCTGTGAACGCTGACAGATCTACCTTGAGTCTCCGAACAGCGAACCAGTAGCAAATCTCGATCAACCTCAGCCGGTATCAAAATCTGCACAGAAAGTGCAGAGTGCAGCATCAGTACAACCGACCCCATGTACTGGTAAGTATCGAGCCGAACCTCAGCGAAGTAGTGACGAGGCTAGGACAAAACACTCACATATAACCTGAACAGTATAATCATGCTAATGGCAACAACAGTAAATAAAAAATAACGCAAAAATAATGGGAAGGGAACATACAATGGGGAAATACAACATAAGGAGTGAGAATAATGAAAAAATATAATTAAACCGGAAATCCTTAAACGAATTGAGCAATTAAGTCACCAAGAAAAATTGCACGACATCACCCTTCGTGCTTTACTCTCAACCTCACCAAATAACAAATAATACTGCACGGCATCACCCTTCGTGCTTTTACTCTCTTCCTCACAATATAAATAAATTATGCACGGCATCACCCTTCATGCTTTACACTCTTCCTCACAATATAATTAAATCAATAACAACGGATAGAGAGGAGTTTCACAAGAAAATCAATATTTCATAAATGATTACTTTCACAATTTAACATCTCAACCTCGAATCAATATTCACAATTTTATCGTCCTTGGTGGAACCGGATACAAGTTTCCCAACATTTCAACAACAACAATAAGAATAGATAACAAGATTTAAGACTACAAATTTACAATAATGGAATTTCACTCGCGTACTATGAATCGACCACAACGTATAGATGCTCGTCACCTCAACTAGACGACGTATTCAACAACAAAACACGTAGCAAATACTTACACAATACCTATTCCCTCAAGCCAAAGTTAGGCACAACACTTACCTCGCTCCGATGGCCACTTAATTCTCAATAACAGCTTTTCCTTTGGAATTCACCTCCAAGTCTTTCGTATCTATTCAAAAATGACTCAATAATATCAAATATTGCTAAAGAAATCAATTATATTTCATAAATTAAATTTTCTTCCTCCAAAAAGTCGAAAAATTGACTCCGGACCCGCTTGGTCAAAACCCGAGGTTCGGACCAAAATCCTTTTACACATTCACCCCCGAGCCCGAATATGTAATTAGTTTTGGAATCCGACCTCAAATCGAGGTCTAAATTTCCAAATTCCCGAAATTCCTAGTTCCTACCCTAATCTCTAATTCTACAATGAAAACTCTAGATTTTTGGTTAAAGATTCAAGAAATGTAATGGGTAATTGAAAGAAAATAGTTTAGAATCACTTACCAACACTTTGGGGAAGAAACTGACTCTTGAAAATCGCCTCTACCCGTTTGGTTCTTAAAAATGTTGAAGAAATGGCTCAAACCCGTGTTTGGAGTCTGTTTTAAGCCACTGGACAGGCCTTCATCGCGTTCGAGAGAGGCCTATCGCGACCACGATGCACAATGGCCAAAGGCCTTCGCGTTCGCATAAGGCAACTCCCTCTAGCCTTCGCGTTCGCGACCCAGTGGATG
The DNA here is from genome assembly GCF_000390325.3 of Nicotiana tomentosiformis. Taxonomy (NCBI): domain Eukaryota; kingdom Viridiplantae; phylum Streptophyta; class Magnoliopsida; order Solanales; family Solanaceae; genus Nicotiana; species Nicotiana tomentosiformis. Next base: position 4,180,400 of record NC_090821.1, read on the forward strand.
CGTTCTCCTAGAAGAACATGACCAACCCTCCCTCAGGTCCCCAAGTGCTTCGCGTTCGCAATGATCAGGTCACGTTCGCGAAGGGTAAATCCCCCATCTCTTCGCGTTCGCGAGGAAGAAGTCTCAGCCTCACCAGTTTACTCTTCGCGTTCGTGAGAGGACCTTCGCGAATGCGAAGAAGGATATGCCAGACATCAGAATCTGCAGAAAACCAGATTTTTCCCAAGTCCAAAACATCCCGTGACCTATCCGAAACTCACCCGAGCCCTCGGGGCTCCAAACAAAACATGCACACCAGTCTAAAACTATCATACGAACTTGCTCGCGTGATCAAATTGCCAAAATAACACCTAGAACTATGAATTTAGCACCAAATCAAATGAAATTCTCAAGAACACTTTAAAATCCATATCCTCTCAACTGGACGTCTGAATCACGTCAAATCGACTCTGTTTCTCACCAAATTTCACAGACAAGTCTTAATATCATAATAAAACTGTACTGAGCTCCGAAACCAAAATACGGACCCGATACTAACAATGCCAAACATCGATCAATTCTTAAAAATAATTAATTTTTAGGCTTTTAATTTTCATAAAAAATTCATAACTTGAGCTAGGGACCTCCAAATTCGATTCCGGGAATACGTCCAAGTCCCATAATTTGATACGGACCTACCAGAACCGTCAAAATATGGATACGGTCCCGTTTACCAAAAATATTGGCCGAAGTCAACTAAATCAATTTTTAAGGCAAAAATTCTTATTTTCATTAGTTTTCAACATAAAAGCTTTCTGGAAACCTGCCCGGACTGCGCATGCAAATCGAGGAGGGTAAAAATGAGATTTTTAAGGCTTAAGAGCGCAGATTCGAGTTCTAAAACATAATATGACCTTTTGGGTCATCACAATCTCCACCTCTAAAACAACCGTTCGTCCTCGAACGGACATAGAAAAGTACGTGGGCTGGTGAAAAAGTGGGGGTATCTACTCCGCATATCTGACTCGGACTCCCAAGTAGCTGCCTCAATAGGCTGACCTCTCCACTGCATTTGAACTGAAGGGTAACTCTTTGACCTCAACTGAATGGTAGCTGTTGTTGTAGGCAAACTCTGTAAGGGGCAAGAACTGATCTCACGATCCTCCGAAGTCTATAACACAAGCGCGGAGCATATCCTCCAAGATCTGAATAGTACGCTCGGATTGCCCGTCCGTCTGAGGATGAAATGTTGTGCTCAACTCAACCCGCGTACCCAACTCACGCTGAACTGCCCTCTAAAAGTGCGAGGTAAACTGCGTACCTCGATCAAAAATGATAGACATGGGCACACCGTGAAGACGGACGATATCCCGAATATAAATCTCTATCAACCGCTCCGAGGAATAGGTAACTGCCACAGGAATGAAATGCGCTGACTTAGTCAGCCTGTCCATAATAACCCAAACTGCATCGAACTTCCTCTAAGTCCGTGAGAGTCCAACAACAAAATCCATAGTGATACGCTCCCACTCCCACTCAGGAATATCTAACCTCTGAAGTAACCCACCAGGTCTCTGATGCTCACACTTTACTTGCTGGCAATTTAGGCACCGAGCTACATAGGCAACTATGATCTTCTTCATTCGCCTCCACCAATAATGCTGCCTCAAGTCCTGATATATCTTGGCGGCGCCAGGATGAATAGAATACTGGGAACTGTGGAACTCCTCAAGGATCAACTCACAAAGTCCATCCACATTAGGCACACAAATACGACCCTACATCCTCAAAACTCCATCATCTGTCAACAGTAACCTGATTGGCACCCCCGTGTCGCACTGTGTCTCTAAGTACAAGTAAATGAGGATCGTCATCCTGCCGATCTCTGATGCGCTTAAACAAAGAAGACCGAGTAACTGTACAAGCTAGAATACGGCTGGGCTCAGAAACATCTAACATCACAAACTGGTTGGCCAAGGCTTGAACATCCAATGCAAGCAGTCTCTCACCAACTGGAATATATGCATGGCTACCCATACTGACTGGCTTTCTACTCAAAGCTCTGGCCACCACATTTGCCTTCCCGGGATGATACAATATAGTGATATCATAGTCTTTCAATAGCTCCAGCCACCTCCTCTGCCTAAAATTGAGTTCCTTGTGCTTGAAAAAATACTGCAAGCTCCGAAGATCAACGAATACCTCACATGGCACGCCGTAAAGATAGTGCCTCTAAATCTTCAGCGCGTGAACAATGGCTGCCAGCTCTAGATCATGAACATGGTAATTCTTCTCATGAACCTTCAGCTGCCGTGAAGCATATGCAATAACCTTGCCTCCCTGTATCAATACCTCACCCAGACCAATACGAGATGTGTCACAATATACTGTATAAGATCCTGAACATGTGGGTAACATCAATACCAGTGTCGCAGTCAAAGCAGTCTTGAGCTTCTAAAAGCTCGCTTCACACTCATCTGACCACCTGAACGGGGCACCCTTCTGGGTCAATCTGGTCAACGGGGCTGCTATGGATGAAAACTCCTCCACAAATCGACGGTAATAGCCCGCCAAACCTAGGAAACTACGGATCTCTGTAGTTGATGTGGGTCTAGGCCAGTTCTGAACTACTTCAATCTTCTTAGGATCCACCTGAATACCCTCTACTGATACAACGTGACCCAAGAAAGCAACTGAACTCAAGCAAAACTCGCATTTTGAGAACTTAGCATATAACTGGCTGTCTTTTAGAGTCTGAAGAACGATCCGAAGGTGATGCCCATGCTCCTCTCGACTGTGGGAGTAGATCAAGATATCATCAATAAACACAACTACAAAGGAATACAAGTACGGTTTTAACACCCGGTTCATCAAATCCATGAATGTTGCTGGGGCATTTGTCAGCCCAAATGACATCACTAGAACCTCATAATGTCCATACCGAGTCCGAAAAGTTGTCTTAGGAATATCGGATGCCCTAATCCTCAACTGATGGTAGCCAGATCTCAAATAAATCTTTGAAAACACCTTGGCACCCTGAAACTGATCAAATAAATCATCAATCCTCGGCAATGGATAATTGCTCTTGATGGTGACTCTGTTCAACTGCCGATAGTCTATACACATCCTCATCGATCCATCTTTCTTCTTCACAAACAACATAGGTGCACTCGAGGGCGAGACACTAGGTCGAATGAAGCCCTTATCAAGCAAATCTTACAACTGCTCTTTCAATTCCTTCAACTCTGGCAGGGCCATGCGATATGGCGAAATGGAAATAGGCTGAGTGCCCGGAGCCAAATCAATGCAGAAATTAATATCCCTATCGGGTGGCATCCCCGACAGGTCTGTAGGAAACACCTCTGGAAACTCACGAATAACCGACACCGAATCTATGGAAGGAACCTCCGCACTAGAATCGCGGACATAAGCCAAATAAGCAAGACACCCCTTCTCGACCATATGCCGAGCCTTCACATAAGAGATAACCCTGCTGGCAGAATGGCCAAGATTTCCTCTCCACTCTAATCGAGGTAACCCATACAAGGCTAAGTTAACTATCTTGGTGTGACAATATAATATAGCATAATAAGGTGACAGTCAATCCATACCCAGTATGACATCAAAATCAACCATGTCGAGAAGTAAGAGATCTACACGAGTCTCAAGACTCCCAATGGTGACCACACACGCATGATAAACACGATCTACAACAATAGCATCTCCCACTAGTGTGAACACATACACAGGAGCACTCAAAGAATCACGGGGCATAACCAAATAGGAAGAAAAATAGGATGACACATAGGAGTAAGTAGATCCCAGATCAAATAGAACTGAAGCATCTCTACTGCAAACTGAAACAGTACCTGTGATAACAGCGTCAGATGACTCAGCCTCAGGCCTGGCTTGGAAAGCATAACACCGGGGTTGGGCCCTACCACCCTAAACTACGTCCCTAGGATGACCTCTAGCTGGCTGGTGTCCACCTCTAACGGCCTGACCTCCACCTCTAACGGCCTGACCCTTGCCTCTGGCTGGCTGAGCAGGTGGTGCAGCAACTGGTGCAGGAACCGTGGCATGAGAACTCTGATGCTGTGAGATGCCCGTTGCCCGAGGGCAAAATTTAGCAATGTGCCTCGAATCACCACAAGTATAGCATAACTTTGACTGATGTGACTGCTGGCCCTGAAACTGACCCTGTCGACCTGAATAACCACCATGATGAATCTGGAGTGGAGGTGCACTAATAAGAGCTGGTGGTGCACTGTAGGCTAGCTGGTCGGAATAATACATCTGAGCGCCACTACCACCTGAGGCACCGTGAGATGCCTGAAGCGCTGAATGAAACGGCCTGGGAGGATGGCCTCTACCAAAAGTACTCCCGCCTCTAGGTGAGGCACCACTGAACTCACTGGAATGACGAGGTCTCTTGTCAGACCCCTAACCTCCCTGAGTAAGAACCGGTTCGACTAGTCTGACGACATTAACAGCCGCCTGAAAAGAAATCTCACTCCCCGTCTCCTTAGCCATCTGCAATCTGGTAGGCTGAGCAAGTCCATCAATAAACCTTCTCACCCTCTCTCTCTCTCGGTGGGAAGCATAAGAATAGCATGACGGGCCAAATCCACAAAACGGGTCTCATACTGAGTAACAGTCATACTGACCTGCTGGAGACGCTCAAACTGACGGTGACGCTCCTTTCTCAATGTGATAGGCAGAAACTTCTCTATGAAGAGCTAAGAGAACTGGTCCCAAGTAAGAGCAGGCGACCCAGCTGGTCTGGTCAACAAGTAATCTCTCCACCATTTCTTGGCGGAATCCGTCATCTGAAATGCAGTAAAATTGAACCCATTGGTCTCCACTATACCCATGTTCCGTAAAACCTCGTGACAACTGTCAAAATACTCCTAGGGATCCTCTGAAGGAGCACCGCTGAAGTGAACAGGAAAGAGCTTGATAAACCTATCTAATCTCTATAAGACCTCAGAAGACATAGCTGGCCCATCTCCGACCTGTGCCGCAATAACCGGCTGAACTAATCTGATTGGCTGAGCTGCAAGAGCCTGATACTGGGGAGCGATCTGCTCTGGAGTGGGAGTGGTAGGAGTTTGGGCTCCTCCTCCAACCTGAGAGACTGCTGGTGCCATGGAAAATACGCCAGTCTAGGCCACACTCTCCATAAGGCCCACCAAATGGACTAAAGCGTCCTGAAGTACTGGGGTGGAAATGAACCCTTCCGGAACCTGAGCTGGTCCGGCAGGAATAGTCTGGACTGGAACCTCCTCCTCAAGCTCTATCTGAGGCTCCACTGCTGGGGTTGCTGCTCGGGTTCTAGGCTGATCCGTGCCTCGGCCTCTGGCACGGCCTCGACCTCGACCTCTGCCCCGCGTAGGAGCTACCACTGGAGGCTCTGGCTGCTGCTCAGCTGAGGAGGCGGTACGTGTTCTCGCCATCTGTGAGAGAATAAGAGTAGAAGAGTTCAATTAGTATTGAGAAAGCAAAAATCGCACGACAGAGAAGAAAAGAAGTGAAACTTGTTCCTAAACTTCATAACCTCTGGAAGATAAGCACAGCCGTCTCCGTACCGATCCTCCAGACTCTACTAAGCTTGCTCGTAAATCGTGAGACCTAAGCAACCTAGTGCTCTGATACCAACTGCCACGACCCAAATTTTCCACCGACGGGACCGTGATGGCGCCTATCATTTCACTTGCTAGGCAAGCCAACGTTAGAGAATCATTTACCAATTTTTTATTTTCATTCAGTAATTAACATTAATTAACAACAATGAAATATAACAAGTGCGGAATATCATAAATCTGTATTAACTACTACCACCCGGATCTGGAGTCGCAATTCACGAGCATTCTAGAATTTACAACAAGTAATGGTCTGAAAGAAATACAATTATCTGAATGAAAGAAAACAGTAAGACATAAATGATAGACGGGGACTTCAAGGTCTGTGAACGCCGACAGATCTACCTTGAGTCTCCGATCAGCGAACCAGTAGCAAATCTCGATCAACCTGAGCCGGTATCAAAATCTGCACAGAAAGTGCAGAGTGCAGCATCAGTACAACCGACCCCATGTACTGGTAAGTATCGAGCCGAACCTCAGCGAAGTAGTGACGAGGTTAGGACAAAACACCCACATATAACCTGAACAGTATAATCATGCTAGTGGCAACAACAGTAAATAAAAAATAACGCAAAAATAATGGGAAGGGAACATACAATGGGGAAATACAACATAAGGAGTGAGAATAATGAAAAAACATAATTAAACCAGAAATCCTTAAACGAATTGAGCAATTAAGTCACCAAGGAAAACTGCACGGCATCACCCTTCGTGCTTTACTCTCAACCTCACCAAATAACAAATAAGACTGCACGGCATCACCCTTCGTGCTTTTACTCTCTTCCTCACAATATAAATAAATTATACACGGCATCACCCTTCGTACTTTACACTCTTCCTCACAATATAATTAAATTATGCACGGCATCACCCTTCGTGTTTTACACTCTTCCTCACAATATAATTAAATCAATAACAACGGATAGAGAGGAGTTTCACAAGAAAATTAATATTTCATAAATGATTACTTTCACAATTTAACATCTCAACCTCGAATCAATATTCACAATTTTATCGTCCTTAGTGGAACTGGATACAAGTTTCCCAACATTTCAACAACAACAATAAGAATAGATAACAAGATTTAAGACTACAAATTTACAATAATGGAATTTCACTCGCGTACTATGAATCGACCACAATGTATAGATGCTCGTCACCTCAACTAGACGACGTATTCAACAACAAAACACGTAGCAAATACTCACACAATACCTATTCCCTCAAGCCAAAGTTAGGCACAACACTTACCTCGCTCCGAAGGCCACTTAATTCTCAATAACTACTTTTCCTTTGGAATTCACCTCCAAGTCTTTCGTATCTATTCAAAAATGACTCAATAATATCAAATATTGCTAAAGGAATCAATTATATTTCATAAATTAAATTTTCCAAATTTTTTCCTCCAAAAAGTCGAAAAGTTGACCCCGGACCCGCTTGGTCAAAATTCGAGGTTCGGACCAAAATCCTTTTACCCATTCACCCCAGAGCCCAAATATGTAATTAGTTTTGGAATCCGACCTCAAATCGAGATCTAAATTCCCAAATTCCCGAAATTCCTAGTTCCTTCCCTAATTCTACAATGAAAACTCTAGATTTTTGGTTAAAGATTCAAGAAATGTAATGGGTAATTGAAAGAAAATGGTTTAGAATCACTTACCAACACTTTGGGGAAGAAAATGACTCTTGGAAATCGCCTCTATCCGTTTGGTTCTTGAAAATGTTGAAGAAATGGCTCAAACCCGTGCTTGGAGTCTGTTTTAACCCACTGGACATGCCTTCATCGCGTTCGCGAGAGGCCTGTCGCGATCGCGATGCACAGTGGCCTAAGGCCTACGCGTTCACGAGTCTTCCTACGCGTTCGCGTAAGGCAACTCCCCTAGCCTTCGCGTTCGCGACCCAGTGGACGTGTTCGCGACCCAGTGGACGCGTTCGCCTAGAAGAACATGACCAACCCTCCCCCAGGTCCCCAAGTGCTTCGCATTTGCAATGGTCAGGTCGCGTTCGCGAAGGGTAAATCCCCTATCACTTCGCGTTCGCGACCAGGGCTTCACGTTCGCGAAGAAAAAGTCTCAGCCTCACCAGTTTACTCTTCGCATTCGCGAGAGGACCTTCGCGAACGCGAAGAAGGATATGCCAGACACAAGAATCTCCAGAAAACCAGATTTTTCCCAAGTTCAAAACATCTCGCGGCCTATCCGAAACTCACCCGAGCCCTCGAGACTCCAAACCAAATATGCACACCAGTCTAAAATATCATACGAACTTGCTCGCGCGATCAAATCGCCAAAATAACACCTAGAACTACGAATTTAGCACCAAATCAAATAAAATTCTCAAGAACACTTTAAAATCCATATCCACTCAACTCGACGTCCGAATCACGTCAAATCGACTTCGTTTCTCACCAAATTTAACAGACAACTCTTAACTATCATAATAAAATTGTACCGGGCTCCAGAACTAAAATACGGACCGGATACTAACAATGCCAAACATCGATCAATTCTTAAAAATAATTAATTTTTAAACTTTTAATTTTCATCAAAAATTCATAACTTGAGCTAGGGACCTCCGAATTCGATTCTGGGTATACGTCCAGGTCCCATAATTTGATACGGACCTATCGGGACCGTCAAAATACAGATCCGGATCCGTTTACAAAAAATGTTGACCGAAATCAACTAAAATCAACTTTTAAGGCAAAATTTCTTATTTTCATTAGTTTTTAACATAAAAGCTTTCCGAAAATCTGCCCGGATTGTGCACGTAAATTAAGGAGGGTAAAAATGAGATTTTAAAGGCTTAAGAGCATAGATTCGAGTTCTAAAACATAAGATGACCCTTTGGGTCATCACATTTCTGTCAAGTACTACTAGTAGTTTCAAAATCGACAAAAGCAGAGACAATAAAAGCTATCTTGCCAAAGTTATACTTCTGGCCTCAAATGAAAAAGATTCAACTGACAAGAAATATAAAGTAAGAACAGTTCCAATATTCAGTGTCTTCTTGCTTCGTTTCGAAAACGAAGAAGAGCATCCAATAAAAGATGATTTGGTTCTTTCTTGAATACTTGGTTATCAACCCCAATGATAATAGTAGTGCATTTAATATAAGAAATATTTTTATCATAAGATTAAAACGTAATTTGTGCAAATTGCATGATAGAATTAAAAAACTATCTTAGCTAGTAGAAATGAATATGTTAATCAACCAAATAAAAGGTTGATTGCAAAATTTTATAGTAAAAATAAAATATTTTTCAGTTTTTGACTAACAGAAAATGATATCAATAATTACTACCAAGAAAAATACTTAAATACTTTAATATGAAATAGCCTTCTACCTTACTTTAATCTTCCATTGTATATAGGTTAATTTTGAAAAGAAATATGCCCTTCATGCTACTGAAAAACTCAGATACACCGAATAACTTATGTAATAACACACAAATGGTATATAGAAGTTTTGACATTAACGTCATACATGCAAAAATTATGATATTGGTCAATCTGCTTCTAAGTATATTCTTATCCCTGAATTCAACTTTGATCTTCCGAAACTAAGGAATATCCTTTTAAATTTGTGTCAAAATAATTTTTAATATATTTATATTTTACAAATATAATAAATAAAGTACAAGTATAAATATCCTAAATATTGAATTGTATTTACCGCAATATATTTTCTCACACGAACAACTTGGCCATTAAGATTTAAGAGTATCATTAAAGAAAATACGAAAGCAACAAATAGATGATGCCTAACGCACTACATACTATTTTTTTTTGACTTTCAATGTCAGACTAACCATGATTATACGCATGGCATAAAGCAAGTGGACTAAATATATTATATACTAAAAACGGACATTAAAATCAATAACTGTACATGTATCGAGTTGGTTCAGCTTTGATCAAAACCAAACCAAACAAACTATATCGGTTTAGATTGATTCATTTTTGTCGAGTTTTTCAGATTTTTTTTGTTATATGAATATTTTTTCAATCTTACTTTGTTGAAGTTATAGATAAAGTTTTGATAAGTGAATATATTTTAAGTAAAATTTTAATTTTTTTTTAACAAACATAAGATCTATTAAACTATTCTTATGAGAGAATTCTTTTTGTAACACATGATAGTTATTTCGTCTAATTTTTCATTGAGCGTACGTTTTCAAGGTTAACCGAATTTAATAATTAAACATAAAAATCAACGTGATACCTAAATAATGATATGTCCTATTTAATTTTAATATTACCGAAATACCATTTCCAATTCGAAAAATATATAAGAAATCTTGACATATGGAAGAATAAAGAAATGATTGACGTATTTCAATAACACTTGATAAGAAAGTGATATAACTTATTATTTAAAGTAAATAAAGATGAACGAACTATATAGTTCTATTGAATATTGCATCCCATGAGAGGATCCCAAATATTTCTAAAAAGTTTTTTTAAAAAATCCTATCTAAAGTTTTAAAAGTATATATATAATTTATATTTATATGACGGTTTGGTTCGAATTTGTTTACTCGAAATCTAACCAAATTAGTCAGATTTTTTAATTAATTTGGTTTGAAGTTCGGATTGATGTGGTTTTTAGATTCGGTCAACACTGAGGTCACATTTGGCGAGCACTTTTGCAAAAGTAGAAATATTGTATCACCTTTAGGAGTTTGATATTTGACTTCTAAAACAATTGACAATAAAAGTTACATTCAGAATTTAGGTGCTCGGACTTGATCCTTACTACATGTTTTCATATTTGATGACCTTTAAGCAACTATAAATTTTGATATTTGAAATGCATATATTAGCGCTCCCTATAATTAGGAGTGTACATAGGTCGGGTTGGTTCGAATTTTTCAATTATCAAACCAAATTAATAGTGTCGGGGTTTTTTAATTTATAAACCAAACCAAACCAACAAAGTCAGGTTTTTCAATCTCGATTTTTCTCGAGTTTTTCGGGTTTATTCGAGTTTTCGAGTTTTTTTCCAGTAAAGTCTTCATAGCAAAGAGCCTTATACTAAAATATTCAATAACAAAGATAAAATAATAAAATTACATAAAACAAATATTGTAAATTAATAAGCCATAATGAAAGTTAACATAATCTAAAAATACTATATATGTCATGCTAAAATAAGTATAGCTAATAAGTATTAATATTAATTACATAACTAAGCACTAAAGAAAAAGATAAACTAAGTTATGCATTTTCATTATAAACCAATGTAAAACTAAAATAATTATTCAACACTATCGTCATTCCTAGTATTGAGTTTAATTTCTTTTGTTAGCATTAGTATTGATTTGAACTTTGTTTGAGTTACTACATTTATGAGCTTTAAAATTTATTTAAGATTCAAAAATATTAAGTCTAAACTTGAAATAATATATAAAAAGAAAAAGCTGTGAAAATATTTAAGAAATATTTATAAATTACATTATAATATATATTTATATGTATAAAATATTTCTAAAACTTATATAAATGTACTATCGGGTTGGTTTGATTTCGGTTTGACTTTTTTTAGTTAAAACCAAACCAAACCAATTATGGTCGAGTTTTATTTTCCAATACCAAACCACATTGAATTTTGTTTCCGGTTTGACTCGAATTATCGGTTTGGTGCGTTTTATATGTTTTCTTTGTACATCCCTACCTGCAATATTCCATTTTATTTGACAGTTCCAAAATAAATTGACACATTTTACATTTGAAATTTTTTAAATTTTCATTTTATCTTTAGATACATAACTTTATTTATATTCGAAGTTTTATTGCAATTTATTCTTCCCCTAAATAATACAATAAAGTTGACTGAAGTTCCTTCAATGTTTGCACGCAGCTTTCGAACTTTGGTCATGGAATTTCACCAAATAATTAAGAGGAATTATTGTCACAAGACTCGCAACATATTTATTTCTAGCCTGATAAATTTTTATTTACTCAACATGATATCAAATTACACAAATACTGGAATCCAAAATGAAATAGACCGTAGAAATAGAGATTCAAAAACAAAATAAAATCAACAACTCCATTCCCAACAGCATATACAACTCAGTAATGCAATACTACAACATTATACTCAACAATAGTATCACCACTACTATTACTCAAAAAATACGTCTTTGCGGTGGCGACGCCGCGAGCTAGCCGGAAAACTCCAGAACCACCAACAATCGGCATTTCTCTATATTCATTTAAAACTGTGTTACGGCCAAGTAGACTAAGTGTACTACCATTATATTTCCCATTAGTAAACACAAAATTAAGACTCATTAACAAACTGAATTCGTCAAGAGATGCTGTACCTACAATTCCTTGAGCTCGTCCAATCGTTGTTGAATTGATTTCTGGTCCTATTGTCAATCGATCGTCTAACACTGCTAACAAACCAAAAGATGTAGGAGAATGAGAAGTAGAATTGGCTTGTGCAATTGGTACTGCAGTTGGGTTTTTGCCACTAACTATATCGTGAAAATAGAAATGAAGTTTGGTTAGTTTTGGTTTTGTATGGGAAAGTTTTTGGAACCATTGTTCTACTGCTTTAGGTTCTTGGGAAATATTGGCATGACCAAAGGGAATTGATGATATGGTAATAGCAATGGAGCAAAGCAATAGAATTAGGTTTAGCTTTCCCATTTCTCTAATTCGCTGTGTCTTTGATTTCTCCCAAACTTCATGTGCTTTCGATAAATATACAGAGAGGTTGGGAAGTTTGGCGTAACCGGTAAAGTTGTTGCAACATGAACAAAGAGGTCACGGGTTCGAACCGTGGAAAAAGTTTCTTACAGAAATATAGAGTAAGGCTGGTAAGAGTGACCCTTATATTCCAGCCCTAATTTTTCTGGACCCCGCACATAGCAAAAATGACCAAACTATTTTATTTTTAAATACAGAGAGAGGTTGGATGAATTTAGAAAGAAAAGAATGGAGTTAGTTTCTTGTTTTCTCATTGGTAAGTTGTTTAGGTGGGAGTGGTTGGACCGCCAATTTTGATTATTCTCTTCTTCTTTCTATTTTGGTGTGGACATGTGGTTGCAGTGCAAAACATACTTTCCTCGAAACAACTTCAACATACCAACCAGCTAGCCCAATGTGTTTGATAAAAGCTTTTTCAAAAATGATTTAATTTTTTAATTTGTGGTACTGGTTGAAAAGTTAAATATTTATTACTCTATAAGTCTCAATTTACATGGCACATGATCTTCCTTTTTACTATGTACTAAAAAGAATAAAATCTTTATATATATAGAAATAATTTAATTTTAAACTTCTTATTTAGTTATCCTTAATAAGATAATTTATAATTATACAAATGTTTACGGTTTGTTTTCGATCACAGATTTCAAAGGTGTTTTCTTTCCTTAACTTCGTATATAGTCAAAGTATGCACAAATAATGATTATGTAGGGAGTATGATTTATGTTACGTGGCGCCTTCCTGAAGTTCCCTGGAAGGGCGATGTAAGGCTAAGCAACCATTTCAGTACGGTTGTTGTCCGCCAACTGAGATCCCCTCCGTACGCTAGACTAGATTATCAGTGTCGTACGGAAAAACCAATGTCGTGAGTAGGGGTGTTAATGGTTCGGTTCGGCCGGTTATTTTATAAAATTTGTACCATACCAATTTTTCGGTTATTCTATTATGTATAACCAAAATTAGACTTTTTGAAACCGACCCAATCATGTCGGTTTTTCTTCGTTATCGGTATGGTTCGGTTAATTTTTGATATTTTTAAATATCATGTAAAATTCACCAGTAGAAGTAGAATGTAATAGCATACGTTCTTTTATAGGACTTAGCAAAACTTTCCAGATATTTTTACTGTTTAAAGGGCGATGAATAAAAAAAATGAAAGATGGCTAGAGTATAGATCCATCAACTATTCTACAATAACGTAAAAGAACCAAGTAAAGGCAAAAAAAATATAAATCACACGAGTGGAAAGATATTAACCAAACTGGGACTCAAGAATAAAGTTTATAAAATATTAAATATTCAAAAAGATAAATCTAAATTATATAAAAGAAAACATATTCAATACATTGTAGTTTGCTACTCATAATCGCTAGAATACTTTGTGTCTTGCTAATGAAGATACTTGAAATAACTTAGTTTAAGTAGAAGCAGCATAATAAATTTTAGGAATTAGTATTTTGAGTTTAATTACTTGTTGGCTTGTAACAGTTTTCATAATTCCAACGCCCAAAGAATAATTTAATGCATTGTTATTTTAAAACTTATTATATAAATATATTTTTCACATGTAAAATTTATTAGGTACAATTCGGTATTTTTTCGATTTATTTTTATAAAATAAAAACCTACCCTAATTATCGGTACAGTTATAGATTTATATAAAAAACCTACGATTTCTTTAAAAGAAACCTAAAAATCAGTTCGGTACGGTATAATTCGGTCGGTTTAGTCGATTTTCGAATATCCATTGACACCTCCAGTCATGAGCAATTGAGCAGCGAAAATGAGCAATTGATGATGAAAGATGATGATTGTATTGATGATGACGAAAGCTATTACAAAATGTTATGCGGTGTCGGGGGAGGGGGAGACACTAGTACAGAGAAAGGATTGTTTGCTTGAATGGCTTCACCAGACATGGAAAAGGAGGATTAGATATTTCGCTTGGGACTGGATTGAATCTTCCGCTTTTTTATATCAGCGAGCTAAACCCCTAAAATGCTCGGTACATTCAGAAAGTCTTTTCCGCCGAACGACTCGTAGGAGGTGAGAAGGGCTCTTACTCCGTACCACACAAAGACAGAATGAAATCACTTTGTTTCAGTGACATATCTAATGAGACTGAATAGGATTTGAAGAGCTGTAATGCTTTGGTTCCCCTTAATAATGCTTAAAAAAATTAAACCAAAATTACATGAGTTGACCTATGAAAGCTGTAAAAGCAAACTGAAAGAAAATGATGTAAAACTACTCTCTAATTACAATGAAAAGGACTTAGTCTTCTACAAGGTAGAAGCAAGTCCGATGACAACAACTTTGTCTTGAGCATCAGGGTCTGCGCGCGCATTGCTATCGGTGCGCGCGAAACTATTTGGATTTGCCTGCAGCTGGGCGCTGGCGCTTGGCTATGGATCTGCGCGCGCGACACTGTCTATGCGTGCGGCGCTGTTGGCAACATGATGGTTTGTGCGTGCGACACTGTCGGCATTCGCCACCCGCTGGCATTGATTATCGGTGAGGCGACAGAGGCGCATGCGCTCTTGTCACTTGGCGCTGCCGAGACCACGGGGCCGACCATGGCGCTAGGCATTGGGAGGCTTTCTAGGACGCCACAAGGGATGTCCAAGGGGTCATGGGTCGATGATGGAAAGCAGCCCATGACATTCTCCCCCACTTGAGTTGGCGACGTCCTCGGAGCCTTACCTGCAAGATGATGATTGGTCAGGCTCTTGTTGACTGAGAGGTCTGTTCCCCTCGGTCTTGTGAGGTGGATTTCCGAATGATCTTCCATATATTTCTGAAATGCTCTGAGGCGGCTGACATGGAAGATTGGATGAATTTTCCTCCAGGCTGGTGTGTTCAGTTGGAATGTGGATTTCCCGATGCGTCTTTCAATGAAAAGGGTCCGATGTATCTTTGCAATAGGCGAGGATATGGGTCCTCTTTGCAAATAAGTTCCACCTCGGGGTTCTTACCATCACTTTGTCTCTTGCTTGATGTTGGGCAAAGCAAAGGTTTTGTTCGGCATACCTCGTTGCCCTCTCTTGGGCTTTGACAAGATAGCTCTGCACTATCTCTAAAGTTTGATCCCATTCTTTCGAGAAACTGGCAGCACGCAGCTATGATGGCATGTTTGGTGCATTAGCCATTTGTGGGAGTAGTGGTTGTTGTACGGTAACAATTTCAAAAGCGCTTTTGTTTGTGCTGGAGCACTTTTGTGAATTGAAACACAGTTGAGCAGCATCCAGAAGCTTCACCCAATTTGTTTGTGATCCGATTGCAAATTGGCGGAGATATTCCTCCAGCATGTCATTGAACCGGTCTATCTGGCCATCTGCTTGTTGATGGAAGTTTGAGTTATGACTCAATTTGGATCCGAGGCACCTGAAGAGATGGGTCCAAAATTTTCTAGTGAAGCGTGAGTCGCAATCACTAATGATGTCTTTGGGCATACCCTAATATTTGATAATATGAGAGAAGAAGAGTCGAGTTGTATCTTCTACCGATATGTTCTGTGGGGCTGCTATGAAGGTAGCATACTTGGGAAGCCGGTCTACTACCACCAAGATGGTTGCAAGATTTACGACCTTGGGTAATCCTGTGATGAAATTCAGGGAAATGCTTTTCCAAGGTCTTTGTGGGACATGTAGCGGCTCCAAGAGTCCCGCTTGTGCTGAGCGATCCGACTTGTCCTTTTGGCATGTTTGACAAGTCTTCACATACTGAGGGGCGCCATGAGTTGTTGGACGTTGATGATATGATGTTTGATTGATGATGCTGAGGGAAGCTGGAATCGTAGGTTCAGGTCTTTTGATTCCCTTCTTTGACTGCATGACCGAGATATTTTCAGCGGCCATCTTTATGGGTATGCACGGTATAGTGCGGGGTTTGGCCCCATTGTCTCCCATCATTAGGATTATGTTGGCATATGGTACCGGGATGGTATTGGTTTGCCTGAGGAATTCCAATCCCACTATCACTTCGAAGTCATCGATGATAGCCATGCATAGGTTGAATATTCCCTTGTATGGGCCAAGCTTCATTTGCACTTCTTTGGCTATTCCACTTACTGGATGGGATAGAGAGTTGATAGCCTTGACACGACCCCTACTCTTTTGCACCGCTAGACCGAGGTGCTGCACCTGAGTTGAGGCCAGGTAGTTGTGGGTAGCACCCGTGTCTACCAATGCCCGAATGGGTTTGCCATTTACTTTTATGTCGACGAACATTAAGGTCCTCTTTTGTGTGGTTGGAGGCCTCTCATCCACCTTTTCTTTCCCTTTATTGAAAATTGGGCATGAGGCATGATTGGGGTTACCAGCACTGGTTCCCGCCAATGTATTAGGAATGGAGCCAACAAATGCATTGAAGGCACCTACTTGCTCTGCGCCGTCTGAGTCGTCATGATCTGACTCATCTTCAACAGTCCGTTGAGCATTGATCTGTGTATTTGGACATTGATTGTTCCAATGCTCCCCGCCGCAATGACTGCATTCTTAAGGGGGCTTTCTCCCCTGATTGTTGTTGACTGATGCAACACTGTTGCTTCTTGAGGAATGAGTCTTAGATTTGGATGCACTTCAATCTCCTCCGTTTCTGTTAGGGCTACCGTTGCTAGGTTGGCTCCCGTTGTATCCCCCTCGGACAGGCGGTTGGGGCCTATCCTTCTGAGTTTCCATATGATAATCCCCAAGGCACTCTGCAGCTTGAATGGCCTTGGGCAAGGTATCTACCTTTGGTCTTTACAGCTCCATACGAGCATGAGGTTTCAAACCTTCTATGAATGCGAATAGTTTGTCTTTGTCCCCTATATCCCGTATGTTTAGCATGAGTGTGGATAATTCTCGCACGTAATCCCGCACTGACCTGGTGTGGCAGAGTTCACGCAGCTTTCTCCTTGCATTGTATTCCACGTTTTCGGGTAAGAACTGCAGGCGTATGGCTGCCTTCAATTTTGCCCATGTCTGGAGAGTATCTTCATCGGCCCTGATGGCTTCGTATTTCACTCGCCACCAGAGTTTAGCATCATCTTGAAGATACATGGCAGCATTTGCTACCTTTTTGGCTTCTTCCAACTGTCATACGGCATCAAAGTACTGTTCAATGTCGAAGATGTAATTTTCCACTTCTTTAGCATCAGGAGCTCCGTTGTATGGCTTGGGCTCCAGGATTTTCAGCTTTTGTGGCATAGGGGCAAAGTTCATTGCACCCCTGATTTGGTTTTCGCCTCCTTTGAGAAGGTTTTGAAGGGTAGCATTGACAACATTGAGCTGGCCTATCAAGTTCTCTGTGGTTTGCTGCATGGCAATCAGTCAGTTTGCCTCTACTTCCCAATGATCTAAATCCTCGCGCTCCTGTTGGAGGTCCTCGAATTTGCCATGAATTTCGGCTACCTCGACGGTTGCCGTTTCCCGGTCTTCCTCAGACTCGCGACTGATGTTTGCAATGTCAATTTCAGCCCACCGCATTCTGCGGTCCAGGTCGTCCAACCTTTTGCACTAGGCTAGTTTTTAGATCAGGCACCGTATCCACGATGGCCCGTAATACGTCAACCGTCTCTTGAAGGGTCGCGATTCGATCCCCATAATTCACCATGGTCAGAAATGGTGGTGATGGCAATGAGTTCCCTCGTCCGATGTCGAGCCTATGATCTGATACCAACTGTTACGCGGCGCCTTCCTGAGGTTCCTTGGAAGGGCAACGTAAGTTTAAGCAACCGATGTCAGTGTGGTTGCTGTCCGCCAAGTGAGGCCCCCTCCATACGCTATACTAGATTGTCAGTGTCGTACAGGAAAACTAATGTCGTGAGCAAATGAGCAGCGAAAATGAACAATTGATGATGAAAGCTGATGATTGTATTGATAATGACAAAAGCTATTACAAAGTGCTATGCGGTGTCCGGGGAGGGGGGGAATGGAGGGACACCAGTACAAAGAAATGATTGTTTGCTTGAATGCTTTGGTCCCCCTTAATAATGCTTAAAAAAATTAAACCAAAGTTACATGAGTTGACCTATGAAAGCTGTAAAAGCACACTGAAAGAAAATGATGTAAAACTACTCTATAATTACAATGAAAAGGACTTAGTCTTCTACAAGGTATAAGCAAGTCCGATGACAACAATTTTGTCTTGAGCATCAGGGTCTGCGCGCGCATTACTGTCGGCGCGCGCGACACTATTTGGATCTGCCTGCGGCTGGGTGCTTTGGCATTGGATCTGCACGGGCGGCACTGTCTGTGCATGCAGCGCTGTTGGAAACATAATGGTTTGTGCGCGCGACATTGTTGGCATTCGCCAGTCGCTGGGCGCTGACACTGTTTATCGGTGGGGTGACAGAGGTGCATGTGCGCTTGTCACTTGGCGCTGCCGAGACCACGGGGCCGACCGTGGCGCTAGGCGTTGGGATGCTTGCCAGAACGCTATGGGGTGCGTCCAAGAGGTCATGGGTCGATGATGGAAATAAGCCCATGACATTTATAATAATAAAGTTAGCAAATTGTATAGTGATTCCATGAAATATTTTGAAGTACTAAAGATTGATAATTATGTCTATGATCGGAGTAGTGATATCAAGTTATGAGCTAACTAGTTATGAAGGAAAATGTCTATTCCGCTCAAAAGTGAAGAAAATTATTTCTTCTGTTGGTGAAAAATATTTTCTAACAACTAAAGATCAGAAAAATAATTTATTTTCAAAATACAGTTTTTGGACACCGTTTTCTATCGTACTGAATACGCATTATATATCAAATCAAAGTGTCCGGTCAAAGTGTTCAATTGTAGGCTATCGCGGTCACCAGAGCCGGACGTAACAGGGGCGGCTCAATATATATGAATGACTAAAGCAAAAATTCAATGAGACCCTTTTTTATATTAAAAAAAAATTCATATATAACTTCATTTAAATTCTGTATTTCTAGTTTTTCATATGTAAAATTATTAATAATTTTATCTAATCCATTTAATTTTTCTTGAGATATATACGTTGTGGGATTATATCAACAATTTAATCATACGTTTTTGCTATAAAAATTTATACTTTCTCATTTAAAGCACTAAATATTCTTCTAAAAATAAATTATTATATAACCTATTATAAACATTTGGGGCCCCAAAAATTATGAGAGCCAACACAGCTGCTTTAGTAGCCTTACCCTTGGGCCGACACTGGTACGTGTTACCATGAGGGGTCACCAGACCCAATAAGTTTCGTGAGATATCTTGTATATGTATACGTATATACTTTTAAAATAATTAATTTAAAGTAGTTGTCACCCTTAATATTAAAAGGCCTTTAGGGAATACGGTTAAACAAAATATTGTGCCCGTCATATAAAAATCCTGAACCCGTGGAGGATCACCTACTGATTTCGGATTCATATATTCTTCTCCATATAGGTTCTTTGACTTCATAAATTCCACACACACAGAGACACCTGTACCTCGTAAACTTTACGTTAGCTTAACCTCATCGATCAAGTTCTAATCAAGGCTACACATTTTCAAAACAAGGTAATTAAGCAACATAAAGGAAAGTATTAGTAGATTAATTGGTGCTATGATTTATTTTTTAAATCTTTAAGAGGTTTCCTAAACCGCGGAAACCGTGTCTCAAGGTTTGATACGGTAAGAAAATGGATATCGTGCCTTGGTACGTTAGAAGGCCAATTTTATGACAAGTGCAATGATGGTTGTTTACCTTCAAAATTAAATAACAATTAAATTTATAATGTGAATTTAAGGGCACGTGATTTCACTTAATACCGATTGATAAATATAAAGATTAAAGATAGAATTATACATTAAAGTAAATCAAACCAGTATTTGAGTAGCACTCAACCCTTAAGTTAAAGTATTCTCGAACTAATTGATGCAAGGACAATAAAAATACAATAAGCTGAAGAACAAGAGTGTGAGCGAGGAAGAAAATTATATTGCTTTGTTATCAGTCGTGGCTACAAATGGTTAGAACTCATCTTTATATAGTAGAGGAATTCTATGTATGGTACAATTCTAATTACAGATGAAAATCTCATGATTAACTAAACAACCATTCTTGATTCGATACTTTCCGAGATTTTCGCCATGATCTTCGACCGGTCGCGAATATCTCGTTTTTTCATTATTACACAATCTTCGTTATTGCTCGATACCTGTCTCATTCGGTCTCGATTGCTGTCGGCCTCGATCTTGGCAGGTGCCTTAAATCCCGATCTCGGTACCTTATCTTCGTGCCTCGATCCGATCTACTTTGGAGTCGTCCTTCGATGTAAACTCTCGGTCTCGGTCAAACAGTAAAATCGGGCTGGTCCGATTTTAACCGTATACAGATAGTCCCCTCATTTTTTTGGAGTGTAATGACAAGAAATGAATTGAGCCTTCGATTTTCTATCTCGACCTGTCATGACATCATCCTTGTGACGTAAGCGACGGAAGTGACTGAAACGTCCCATCTGTACAGTTTCATAGGCATTAACTGCGCGTCAGTCGATGGTCGGCCACCGCCAATATTGAACCTTTGTTGTGAAATTTATAAATAGCCCCTCTTTCCATTATTTCGAACTTTTACTTTCAGATTCTTAATCTTCAAAACTTTTTATATTTTCTAACCTCTTCATCTGCACATCTACGATTTTCACTGCTACCATCCTCTCAAAATACCAAATTATCATCTGCATCTATTTTTAACTTCAAATCCATACAAAAATGGAAAAAATATCAAAGACTGTTCCTCAAAAGAAAAACGCTTCTTCATCGAGGCCGGCCGACGATAAAACGCCGGTGGCTACCTGAAGAAAAGTTGCATCCATTTTTCTCCTTGAGATCATACAAGATTTTCTTCTGAGTATGAATAGATTTTCTTCTTTCCACCTGTTTACTCACCTCAACACCCATTTTCAGAATAAACCAAGAAGAAGAAGAAACAATTAAGCACTCCTTCTTTTTGTTTTGCTTTCCTTCTTCTCCTTCTAAGCACATCAAAAAGATCTGTTAATATATGCATTTTTAATGCTTTTCTTGTTTTCACTCTGCTGTAAATACTTTTTTCAATTAATTATGACAAAGAAGGGGAACCTTGAGAACTGTCAAATTATCTCAGTGTGACCTATAGGTTATGGGTTCGAGCTGTGAAATCAGTCATTGACGTTTGCATCAGAGCAGACTGTCTACATCACATCCCTTGGAGTGCGACCCTTTCCCGGATTCTGCGTGAACGCGGGATGCTTTGTGCACCGAACTGCCATTTTAATTAATTATTATGCAAAGAGGGACAAACTTCCTTTTAGATATTTTAGGCAAAATACATAAGTTACCCCTCAAATATGGGCCAAATCCCTATTACACACCTTTTATAGACGAAAATTACCTTACACATTCAACCTTTCCATAATGTGCCTAAGACACTGTCACACCTCCTTTTTCCCTAGGGGGTAGGGGTAGGGAGTTTTTCCAATTAAAGTGACCTTAATCGAAATTGGATTATTTATTTAATTCAGAGTCGCCACTTGGAATAAGTTATGGTGTCCTAAGTCACCGATTTATTTTAAAATTTCAAATAAAGAAAATTGACTCTTTTTATGGTCCACAAACACAGAAGATCGGGTAAGGAATTATGTTATCCCGGGAGAAGGTGTGAGGCACTCCCGAGTTCCGTGGTTTTAGCACGGTCGCTTAACAATTAATACTTGGCCTAATTATCTGATTTTTATTTTTTTATTTTTTAATTATCTGATTTATTACTTGTTTTAAACTTATTGTGCATTTTACCTTTGATCGCTTTTAATTATGTATTTAAATCAATTTTTAGCATTTATGGAGTTATTTCTTAAATAAGTTACGATGTCGTACACTTGTCGTTTGATACACATTGCAAACCGCGCTACGTGAAACGCACAAGAGATTTACAACATGTTTATTATTATTATTTAAAATTATGGTCAAGTCACGTGAAACGCGCACTCGAATTGAGATTTATATATCGTGACCATGCCACGGGAACCGTACCCATGGCCGCGATAATTTATTAATCACGCCTAAATCAAGCTACGACGTTTATGAATTATTTGTCTTAAACTAATTTGAGATTTGTAAAGCCATAAGAGTATGTCATTGTAGAAAAGTATGAAATAGATTAAATTAATTATTCAAGAACTACAAAAATGGGCCATTGTATGAGATTAATGGGCCTAGCAGATGTCAAGTTTTGACCCAAAAATAAAATAACTTTCTTCATTAGCCTATAGTAACCTCACAACTCCACTTCCTTCAACAACCATTTATGGATGAATCCTTTTTTAAGAGAACATGCTAATGAATTAAAATAAATATACAAAGAGGAAGCTCAAAAATTGGCATGTTTAACAGAGAATAATTTCATTCATTCAAGATATAAATGAACACCAAAGAACACCAAAAGAAAAAGAAGCAACTCATATCATTAATCAAAACAAGATAAGAAGTGGACCTCAAAAGTTGAATCTGAAACTTTACGATTTTACAGCTTTGAATCTTAAACTCATTCAGACCGCACGCAAGACTTCAAATGGAGCACCGAAACTCACCGACGACCTCAACTAAAAACCTCACTGTTTCGACTGGGTTTGGATGGTAGTTTATGGTATTAAAAGGGCTGTTCTATGGAGGTTTAAAGGTTGTTTTTGGGTGGTGAAGCTACTGATTTTTTCGAAAGAAAGACGAAGAAAGAATGACGCAAGTAGAAATTCCCTTATCCTAAAATAAGAAAATAAATTCCTCTCAATTCCCTCCTCCCTCTTTTTTCTTTTTGTCCCCCTTGTTTTCCCTCACATTTCTCTTCTATTTGTAGAAAAATAAATTTCGAAATTTTCAGATTTTTTTATTTTTTTATTTTTTTTATTTTTAATTAAAAAGAATTTGCACTTCCCATTTTTAAAAAAAAAACATAATTCCCCACTTTTTTTTACTTTTATTTTTTAATTTATTACTTTTTTTACTTTTATTATATTTAAAATCCCACTTTTTTTACTTTTTCTTTTTTATTTTCCACTTATTTTACTTTTCTTTTTAAAAATTTCCACTTACTTTTACTTTTATTAAAAAAAAATCAGATACCCTTAATTTTATTTTTTAATTCCAACTTTATTTTACTTTTAATTTTTTAAATTTCGACATTCTTTTAATTTTTTTTTTTAATTTTCCACTTTCTTTTACTTTTTTTATTAAACAATTTTCACCTACTTTTACTTTTACTTTTTAATTTTATATTTCTAATTTTCCTATTTTTTAATTCCCATCCGAAATTTGTTTTAAAATTAATTAAAAAATTTAATTAATGTTTATTTGTTTTCGGTTTTTAATTCATTTTATTTAAAAATAAAAATAAAAATAAAAATAATACTAATAGTAATAATTAACCTTTTAAATTATTATTAATTTTTACCCTATATATATATATATATATATATATATATATATATATATATATATATATATATATATATATATATATAAAAGTGTAACAAAGCTCAAATATATATATTAAATTTTTGAAAATATTTACATAGTAAAATGTGATAAAAATTCAAATATAGTAAAAAATTAGGTGCTCACAGCTGCCCCTCTTTGCTTGAAAACATGAAGAGTTTTCAGGCAAAGACTAGGTGAGCCATGTGACTAATTTGTGACCAAATCATTATTCAAAAGGAAAAGAAATAAAAGATACGGTGCAACCGAGTCCTGGTTTTGGACAGCCTACATATCCCGGTTTATAGGGGAATCGGGTCGCATATAGTTCAAGGAGAATGATGGAGTGATGAGTTAAGGAGTCGAGTGAGGTTCTGTCGAGGCTCCGGTCCGCGGTCCTGCTATTATATCAAAATAGAAAAGAAACTAAACAAGCCTATCACTTATGAGTTACAAGATTCCTATCTATGAGTCTTCTGAAACTTGATTTTGAGTCTTGACTGGTTCTTCATGCAGATTCTGATCTAAACTTTGATGCTCTCTAGCTGTAGGTTCTAGTTCATTATTCTATAGCTTCTTCTAATCAAAACGGGACTCTAATGCCCGTGGCTTCAGTCATGTCTTGAGCATTCCACATCTTTTCAACTAATTTTGCATTTTGGATTCACTTTTTTTTGAATTAGGACTTCTTCTTTTGGTCATCTTGAACCCTGTGCCTCGAGGTAAAACCTACTCAGACACCAAAACAAACAAACGGACAAAATATTTCTGCCCCAGTTTGTACTAGGAAAATTTCGTGAGTTATTGTAATAAAATTCTAAACTACTTCTTTATTGAAAGCAATAAAAGGTCGGGAGTGGTGTACCCCGAAAAAGTCATGCTGATATTTTTGGATGGTGTTCCTTTATTGTCAAAAGGATGTCTCAACTAATGATTGGTGTACCTTATGTTGGAAAAATAAATGGGATACCCTATATTGGCAAAGATATCAGGGAGTAGTGTACCCTGCATTTAAGATCAAATCAACTAGGGAGTGAATACCCTATGTTGGAAAGGAGACTATGGAGTGAAGACCCTATGTCTAAAACAAAATCAACTAGTGAATGGAGACCCTATATTGAAAAAAAGACTAGGGAGTGGAGACCCAACGTCTAAAATAAAATCAACTAGGGAGTGGAGACCCTATGTTGGACAAGAGACTAGGGAGTGGAGACCCTATGTCTAAAATAAAATCAACTAGGGAGTGGAGACCCTATGTTGGAAAATGCGACTAGGGAGTGGAGACCCTATGTCTAAAAATAAAATCAACTAGGGAGTGGAGACCCTATATTGGAAAAAAGACTAGGGAGTGGAGACTCTATGTCTAAAATAGAATCAACTAGGGAGTGGATACCATATGTTGAAAAGGGCGACTAGGGAGTGGAGACCCTATGTCTAAAATAAAATCAACTAGGGAATGGAGACCCTATGTTGGAAAAGACGAGTAGGGAGTGAAGACCCTATGTCTAAAATAAAATCAACTAGGGAGTGGAGACCCTATGTCTAAAATAAAATCAACTAGGGAGTGGAGACCCTATTTTGAAAAAGACGACTAGGGAGTGGAGACCCTATGTCTAAAAATAAAATCAACTAGGGAGTGGAGACCCTATGTTGAAAAGGGCGACTAGGGAGTGGAGAGCCTATGTCTAAAATAAAATGAACTAGGGAGTGGAGACCCTATGTCTAAAATATCATCAACTAGGGAGTGGAGATCCTATATTGGAAAAGCAGACTAGAGAGTGGAGACCCTATGTCTAAAAACATCAACTAGGGAGTGGAGACCCTATGTTGGAAAAACGATTAGGGAGTGGAGCCCCTATGTCTAAAATAATCATCAACTAGAGAGTGGAGACCCTATATTGGAAAAGCAGACTAGGGAGTGGAGACCTTATGTCTAAAATAATCATCAACTTGGGAGTGAAGACCCTATGCTGGAAAAGCAGACTAGGGAGTGGAGGCCCTATGTCTAAAAATGTCAACTAGGGAGTGAAGACCCTATGTTGGAAAAACAGACTAAGGAGTGGAGATCCTATGTCTAAAAATCATCAACTATGGAGTGTAGACCCTATGTTAAAAAAAAAGACTAGGGAGTGGAGACCCTATGTCTAAATATCATCAACTAGGGAGTGGAGACCCTATGTCTAAAAATCACCAACTAGGGAATAAAGACCCTATGTTGGAAAAGCGACTAGGGAGTGGAGACCCTATGTCTAAAAATCATCAACTAGGGAGTGGAGACCCTATGTTGGAAAGACGACTAGGGAGTGGAGACCCTATGTCTAAAAATCATCAACTAGGGAGTGGAGACCCTATGTTGGAAAAACGACTAGGGAGTGGAGACCCTATGTTGGAAAAGAGACTAGGGAGTGGAGACCCTATGTCTAAAATAATCATCAACTAGGGAGTGAAGACCCTATGTTGCAAAAGCAGACTAGGGAGTGGAAGCCCTATATCTAAAATATCATCAACTAGGGAGTGGAGACCCTATGTTGGAAAATTATCAACTAGGGAGTTGAGACCCTATGTAGGAAAAGAGACTAGGGAGTGGAGACCTTATGTCTAAAATATCATCAACTAGGGAGTGGAGACCCTATGTTGGCAACTCATCAACTAGGGAGTGAAGACCCTATGTTGGAAAATAGACTAGGAAGTGGAGACCCTATGTCTAAAATAACTTCAACTAGGGAGTGGAGACCCTATGTTGGAAAATCATCAACTAGGGAGTGGAGACCCTATGTAGGAAAAGAGACTAGGGAGTGGAGACCTTATGTCTAAAATATCATCAACTAGGGAGTGGAGACCCTATGTTGGCAACTCATCAACTAGGGAGTGAAGACCCTATATTGGAAAATAGACTAGGAAGTGGAGACCCTATGTCTAAAATAACTTCAACTAGGGAGTGGAGACCCTATGTTGGAAAATCATCAACTATGGAGTGAAGACCCTATGTTGGAAAAGAGACTAGGGAGTGGAGACCTTATATCTAAAATAAAATCAACTAGGGAGTGAAGACCCTATGTTGGAAAAACGCCGCTAGGTATTGGAGACCCTATACTAGCATGATTTTGAACTTTTTCTTCTTTTTTCCTTCTTTTCGTCATTTTTATTTTAATTCAGAGAATGAGTAAATCCGGGAAATAATTTTTTGGAGGAGACTTCCCTTTTGGAGTGGTTGCTGCAAAACTGTTTTAGCCTTTGCACAATTTCCTTTTGGTTGCACGTGTTTCTTGCAAGGTTGCTTTTGGATTACACTTGTTTCCTGTTTTTCCAAACAAAGAATAATTTGTCAGTTTGAAACGGTGGTTGGTTTTGTGGCCTTGATTGTTTCAAGCACTTGATCTCGGCCCTTTCAACTGCAACTGGTTGTTTCCTGAATACCGACTGTATTTCTAACCTTGGAGAACCTCTGGCTTTTTCAGACTTTACCATGACGGTCAGTCACGTGGGACTTAACCTTTCCAACTTTATTTTGCCTTTGTGGACATTTAACTTTGAATTTCCTCTTTCAACAGTTTTTGATTTTGAAGCATCGGCCACCATGGCCAGTCGGAGTCGACTTGATGCCCCTGCCGAGGCTGGGTATCTTTTTTGCATATTGGCTTGTATCAAGTGAGAACCTTGTAAATCAGTCTTGCCATCCTTTCTTTGTCTTAGTTTCGAAACAGAGTTAGGCCGAAAGGATTCAAAGAAAAGCAAACAATAGAATGGACAAATGAATTTAGACGAGAGGTATCCCTTTCGGGGAAAAGAAAGAAAGACTTATCTGGAGTGTATACGGACTTCAATGAACATGACATGCCTCTTGGACTAGATGCCTGATCTGTGTAAACCGTCCAACTCTCAGAAATTCATCACAACTCTTGCCTTGAGACTGAGAAACTTTGCCCAGGACTGTGTCGATGCCAGTGACTGTGAGGATCCTCTTTTCGATCAGTGGCGCCCTTTGCGGGTTTTCACCAGTTGGCCTCTCTCATTTCTCTTCTCACCATCACCTTACAGTGCTCTTTGCGAGTTTTCACTAACAAGACTCTCTCATTTTTGAATTTCTCTGCTTACCATTACCTTACGGTGCCCGTGAGGGTTTTCACCGATAAGACTCTCTTATTTTATTTCTCTCATTTTGTTGTATTAGATCCGGGTAACTGTATCCTCCCATTTTGAATCTCTTTGCCGATTGATCGGAGGGATTTGAAAAGGATTTGGGTAAAAAAGATTTGGATTGAATTACAACTTTGGAACCTTTTAGACAAAACCATCACCAAACCATTATAAATTCTGCCCTAGTTTCAACTTTTGGGGAATATGAATTTTTATTTTGGTGTGACTGAACCCCAGAGAGAGGCTGCCTATGTATCCTTTTGGAATCAAGTCAAACGTAGTTCAAGGACGAGAACTTTGGTTTTGATTCTCTTTTGTTTTGGTTTTCTTTTCTGTTTTGGTTTCTTCTCTTTCTTTTTCCTTTCCTTTGTTTTCTCTTTTTTTTTTCATTTTCTTTGTCTTTTCTTCCTTTTTTTTATATTTCTTTTTTATTCTCTTTTCATTTTTTTTTTCATTCATTTTTTTAATGACTTCCGGGTTCCAATGAGGGTAATCAAAGAATGGGAGCCGGCTCAAAAGGGTTTGCAAATGGTTAAATATTTGGATAGTGAGAAAGAAAGCCTTCTTCATCCTAACCGAAGAACATTAATGCTATATAGAGGATCCAACATAGTACCTTTTAACTGCACATGCGTTGACAGTTATTTCAGGGACATTTTCTTCAATGTGTCCCAAGTACAACGCTGTCTTTTGGCAGTACTCTTGTTCAATGTATGGACCTTTCTAACCTGAAGCCAATTTTCCTTTAGCTGTTCCGATTCTTTATTTTATTTCCTTAAACCTATCTTCATTGCATTCTGATTCTTGATTCATTATTTCAAAGTTTGACAGGATTTTAGGATCAGGGCATGAAGTCCGCAAGTATGCCATGTTATTGAAATCTGCATTTAACAGAATTGAAAAAAGAATAAGAGAAGTGACAAAATTAAGAAAAGAGACATTCCTCGACAATAAAATATTAATTTCATTTGATTTTGTTCTTTTTTTTAATTATTTTGATTGATTTTTTTTTTTTTTGAATTTTAAAGATAGAAGGGTTTACACCAAAAGGTAAGACAATAAAGTAAAACATTCGGATCACACCCTGGGATAATCCGGACGCAGAAAGGATAGCAAGACTGGCTAATAAGACTCCCGTCTGATAGGGAACTTTCAGGTTTGGCGACCATTTTTGGCTTTTTCTCTATCTCGGCAAGGGCTGTAAGGGCCTTCAGTGCCGTATCAATTTCCTCTTCTCTCCAATTTCTGTTCATCAAACCCTCCGAACCAGCCTGAACGGCCTGTGATGTGGCCTTAAAGGCAACATGACTCAAGATTTGGCCCGTTTTTAAACCATTTTCGACCATCTTCCCAATTTTGATAGCATCGGCGAACGGATTACTCATTGCAGACATCATGTTTTGGAAGTAGTTCGCCTCTTGGGCCAGTAGGAAGACCGTAACCATTTCTGTTTCGTCTATCGGAGGCTTTCCCCTGGTGGCTTGCTCGCGCCATATGACAGCATAATCACAAAAATATTCCACGGTTTTCTTTGTCAATATGGACACACAGTTCTCTTTTTGAATTTTTCACTCTTGCTTTTTTTTTTAGTTTTTTTTTTCGCTCTTTGTTTTTTTTCGCTTTTTTTTGTTTTGTTATTTTTGTCACTCTTTTCTTTCTTCTCTTTTTTTTTCACTCAGCTTATTTGATGTCAATGATTGAATCCGATGGGGATTGCCTACGTATCATGACGCCGCATGAATCAGATCTTGCGTAGTTTAGAAAGATTAGGAATAAAGTAAATAAACTAACTCTTTTTTTTCTTCTAGATTTTGATTTTTTTTTTTTAATTTTCGAAAGACTTATAAAGAAGAAAGAATTTTCTTTTTTGATTTCGATTTCTTTGTTTTTTTTTCCAGAATTTTTGAAAAGAAAGAAAAGATTATTTGGATTTTTTAATATATTTTGGAGAAAGATTTCTAAAAAAAAAGTAGAAAATATTTTTGGATTTTGGATTCTAAGGAAAAACTTCTAAAGAATGAATTAAAGAAAAATATTTTTGGATTTTGACTTTTTCTTTTTAAATTTCCAAAAGAAAAACTTCTACAAAAGAAGGAAAAGTTTTGGATTTTATGTGTCAAAGAAAAACTTTTAAAGAAGGAATTAAAGGAAAATATTTTTGAATTTTTGAAAATTGGGACCGGAACCGATGAGGTTTGCCTACGTATCTCACATCCGGTGAGAATCAGACTCGCGTAGTTCGGTCAGAAAAGCATGACCTTTTTTTTGAAAATATTTGGCATATTTTGAATTTTGTTTTTCAAAATGTCGACAAAGTTTTGGGATTTTCAAATACCTGAATTTTCAGAAATCTGGTAAATTTCTCTCTCTTGCTTCACTCTTGGTTTTTCTTGATTTTCTTTTCCTATTCTAGAAGTCAATCAACATGCAAGCCGAAACAAATAAATATACAAGTAGCACGTAACAATTCATCAGGATAGTATTTTGATTTGGGTACATTTGTCCTAGACGGACCCAACCCCTGTGTTGAGTCTCCAAAGTCAAATGCACGTGATGCAAACAGACATACCTACTAGGGATTCGGCATGAGGTTATGTCATTCTAAGTTTAAATCCTGGGTGTATTCTTCTAGACCTGGATTACCCGAGCGGACAACTCGAGCCGAGGGGAAGGGAGGGGGGCAGCGTACCCGGAATACAGAAGCTTCACCGGCTTTGCAACTTGTCCAAACCTCGTTCTAAAATTGGGATATGACTCTAACAGAAAAGAAGCCACGCGAAGCGCACGCTTCCCAGAGGATTCAGAAGACTCAGAGAGAAGAGGGTTTCGTACAATTTATATACAGTTCAAATAATATCAAAGCGGTAAAAAATAACATTTAGCACATTATGCTCAAACACGTAAAAATCAGATAATAAACAAAAGGCAAGTATACCAGTTATTCTAAGCTCGAATTCTGAACCCTGAACCAGAGATTCTGGGTTCTGGTCCCCAGCAGAGTCGTCAGAGCTGCCACACCTCCTTTTTTCCGAGGGGGTAGGGGTAGGTAGTTTTTCCAATTAAAGTTACCTTAATCGAAATGGGATTATTTATTTAATTCAGAGTTGCCACTTGGAATAAGTTATGGTGTCCCAAGTCACTGATTTATTTTAAAATCCCAAATCAAGGAAATTGACTCTATTTATAGTCCGTGAACACAGAAGACCGATGAATGAATTCTGTTAACCCGGGAGTAGGTGTGAGGCACTCCCGAGTTTCGTGGTTTTAGCACGGTCGCTTAACAATTAATACTTGACCTAATTATCTGATTTTTTAATTATTCTTTTTACTTTTTAATTATCTGATTTATTACTTGTTTTAAACCTATTGTGCATTCTACCTTTGACCGCTTTTAATTATGTATTTAAATCGATTTTTAGTATTTATGGAGTTATTTCTTAAATAAGTTACGATGTCGTACACTTGTCGTTTGGTACACATTGCAAACCGCGCCACGTGAAACGCACGAGCGATTTACGAACATGTTTATTATTATTATTTAAAATTATGGTCAAGTCGCATGAAGCGCGCACTCGAATTGGAATTTATGTATCGTGACAATGCCACGAGAACCGTACCCATGGCCACGATAATTTATTAATCACGCCTAAATCAAGCTACGAAGTTTATGAATTATTTGTCTTAAACTAATTTAGATTTGTAAAGCCATAAGAGTATGTCATTGTAGAAAAGTATGAAATAGATTAAATTAATTATTCAAGAATTACAAAAAGAGGCCATTGTATGAGATTAATGGGCCTAGCAGATTTCAAGTTTTGGCCCAAAAATAAAATAATTTTCTTCATTAACTTATAGTAACCTCACAACTCCACTTCCTTCAACAACCCATTTGTCTAGGCCCAAACATTGGATCTTCATCAGTGACATAATTCTAGTTAAACTTGTTTAACAATTTAACTCTATACTTTAGACAATTGACAGCTTAATTTAAAACAAAGATGGAACTACTAAAGCTCATTTATTAACACATGAAGGACTAAATAACCAAATAGAGACATAACATTGCTTGAGCTTCCATTTCAATAAGAATTTTTTTTTTTTTTTATGAACAATCACAACTCACTTATCAATTAGCAAATTTCATTAAACCATTCATGGATGAATCCTTTTTTAAGAGAACATGCTAATGAACTAAAATAAATATACAAAGAGGAAGCTCAAAAATTGGCATGTTTAACAGAGAATAATTTCATTCATTCAAGATATAAATGAACACCAAAGAACACCAAAAGAAAAAGAAGCAACTCATATCATT
Source organism: Nicotiana tomentosiformis (assembly GCF_000390325.3). NCBI lineage: Eukaryota > Viridiplantae > Streptophyta > Magnoliopsida > Solanales > Solanaceae > Nicotiana > Nicotiana tomentosiformis. Next base: position 4,212,637 of record NC_090821.1, read on the forward strand.
AATCAAAATAAGATAAGAAGTGGACCTCAAAAGTTGAATCTGAAACTTTACGATTTTACAGCTTTGAATCTTAAACTCATTCAGACCGCACGCAAGACTTCAAACGGAGCACCGAAACTCGCCGACGACCTCAACTAAAAACCTCACTGTTTCGACTGGGTTTGGATGGTAGTTTATGGTATTAAAATGGCTGTTCTATGGAGGTTTAAAGGTTATTTTTGGGTGGTGAAGTTGCTGGTTTTTTCGAAAGAATGATACAAGTAGAAATTCCCTTATCCTAAAAGAAGAAAATAAATTTCTCTGAATTCCCTCCTCCCACTTTTTTCTTTTTCTCCCTCCTTTTTTCCCCTCACATTTCTCTTCTATTTATAGAAAAATAAATTTCGGAATTTTCAAATTTTTTTATTTTTTTTATTTTTAATTAAAAAAATTTTTTACTTCCCATTTTTTATTTAAAAAAAAAAATTCCCCATTTTTCTTTACTTTTATTTTTTAATTTCTTACATTTTTTACTTTTATTATATTTAAAATCTCACTTTTTTTACTTTTTCTTTTTTATTTTCCAATTATTTTACTTTTCTTTTTATTAAATTTTCACTTATTTTTACTTTTATTAAAAAAAATCAGATACCCTTACTTTTATTTTTTAATTCCAACTTTCTTCTACTTTTCATTTTTTAAATTTTCACATTCTTTTACTTTTATTTTTTTTCCACTTTCTTTTACTTGTTTTTATTAAACAATTTTCACCAACTTTTACTTTTACTTTTAAATTTTATATTTCTACTTTCTCTATTTTTTAATTCCATCCGAAATTTGTTTTAAAATTAATTAAAATATTTAATTAATTTTTATTTATTTTCGATTTTTAATTCATTTTATTTAAAAATAAAGATAAAAATAAAAATAATACTAATAGTAATAATTGACCTTTTAAATTCTTATTAATTTTTACCCTATATATATATATATATATATATATATATATATATATATATATATATATAAGTGTAACAAAGCAAAAAAATCTATATTAAAATTTTAAAAATATTTACATAGTAAAATGTGATAAAAATTTAAATATAATTAAAAATTAGGTGATCACATACATAACTTTTTTGTTGCCCAATTTTTTAAAATACGTGTGATATCATGCACCAATAATGTCATGACACATGTCATAACAAAATAATACGTAATTTACACCTTAATTAGTACTTATTTCTTTCTTTAAAAAAAAAATATAAAAGTATCCCCTTATTTCTTTCTTCAAAAAAAATATATAAAAGTATCATCTTCCCAACCTATCTCTCATCTTTCCTAACCCCCGTGTTTTAGTCATCTTCTTCATTAAAATTTTGCCATTAAAATTATCATTGTCATCACCTTATTACCATCATTGTCACCACCATCAATATTAAGTTTTAGAACAAAACCCACAAACATCATAACCCCATTTCTTCACTCTCATTCAAAAAAAAAAATCAGCTTTTCATTGCTCACCGTATGGTTGATTTTTAAAAAATATTATGATAAACTAACTCTGAAAATAAAGAAGCTATTTCCCTGCGGCAAAGGTTTTGGGGAAACAAAAGAGAATTGTGACACAAAGTAAATGCATTGATTTTAGTAGATCTGGAATTAAGAAAGGTGTGTAACCCGTATCCAGCAAATCTGGAAATACTTCGGTCAAATTTGGAGAAGATGAATAATTAATTTAGAATTTGAATTTAGCTCTAAATTTATTTTAGTCAATGGAAGTATGGAGAAGGCAAAGGTGAGTGTTTGGGGAAGAAAACTGGGTGGGGTGGTAGGGTGTGGAAGAGAGACCAAATTATTTAGAGACATAATAATTAAAAATAGAAAAAAAAAGAAATGGATCAAAAAAATTTAAAATAAAAAAGGTTGGATATGTGGCGTTTTGATAATGATTCAGACCTAAAAATTTTACATTCACTCTCCATCTTTTAGTTGTAAAACACGCCCGTGACAGCTGTCAAAAAATAGTGTGTCTTAGGCATATTTTGAAAAGATTGAGTGTGTAAGATATTTTTTGTGCGTAAAAAATGTACAACAAAGATTTGGTCCATAGTTCAGGATAACTTTATGTATTTTGAAGATATTTTTATCATTTCAATATACTATCTGGACATGGTTTCTTGTGGTAGCTACCCTTGTAGGGAGCTGTTTAGGTGATAGTGGGGGGACCGCCTTTGCTTGAATTATTGGTTTTTGGTAAAAGAGTGATAATTACTCTCTTTGTTTCCCTTCTTCCCTTTATCTATATATTCAATTTTGATTTGAGAATATATTATATTGTCCAAATCGATTTAGAAAAAAATGAGAGCTTATATTATTATAAAAGTATAAATACAATATTAATAGACCAAAGCAATCTTAAAATATTAAATGGAAGAGCACATAGTGAAATGATATAACTGCAATAACTTATTTTTTAGACTAATTTGAGAATGTATTATATTGTCCAAATCGATTTAGAAAAAGGAGAGCCTATATTATTATAAAAGCACAAATACAATATTAATAGACCAAAATAGCTCTAAAATATTAAATGAAAGAACTCACCGGGAAAGGACATAACTACAATAACCTATTTTTTGGACTATAATACTTTCTATACTAAATTTTAATATTTAAAATTTTAAAGTTAATAAAATTTTGTCTATTAACTTTTATTAAAAATATGTAGGAAGGTTAAATAAAATTAATTTTATAAGAATCCTTCATATTGGCAATACATTATCACTCCATAATGTCCAATACCAAGAAAAAATAAAAGTAATATTAAATTGACTGGATAAAAAGTTGAAATTGAGAAGAAAAAATATCCCCACAATAATATATTTTTATATTATATTTGAATTATTTTTCTACTCAAATAATTTTTTTTATCAATTTTTCGTGTAATACTGAAAAATATCCAATTATTAAACAACAACTAAGAAAATATTTAAGAATATAAATGTGTGAGAAAGAGAAAAAAATGGTTGGTAAGAGTCAATACCACTAATGATTCTACAAACATAATGATCTAAAAGTGAAATGTTATATCAATTTTTTACTCTTTGAAAATAAAATTTATGGTGGATAAAATTATAATTAAGATTAAATATTCAAAACAAGAGATGAACTAATATTAAGATCTGAATCAACATAGAATAAATTATTTTTTATGTTAAAACCAATAATTAAATCTTTTAATTAATTATATAGCAAGAGAATCCAATTCAATTATTTTTAAATTTATCATATGAGTAAAAATCTTATTCAAGTTAAAAAAAAGAAATCTTAGGATACACAGATTTATTCCATAAACAGAACGTTAGAGATTTTAAAAATTAGAACACAAAGTAAAAATGTTAGTATATTATTAAGAATCAAAATGATATACAAGTGTCTGAGGAAGTACAATCAAAACTAAATCCTAAACAAGAACAAGCTTTTAAGACTATATTATAAAGAGTAGACTCTGGTATAGCAGGATTATTCTTTGTAGATGCCTCCGGCGGAATCAAAATAATATTTTCATGTCATTACTTGCAAATATCATATCAAGAGGCATGATACTATTAGCAATAATAGCAAGTGGTGTACCATAAATGATTTTATTGTGAGGCCACCCACTTTAGATTTGATATAACTCTTTAAACAACTTAAATAACTATCACAAATATATATATATATCAAAGCAGAGCAATGATGCTAGATTTATAAGGAAAGCAAAATTGATAATATGGGATGAAGCGCAGATGGCTAAGTGTCAAACGATCTAAATAATTGCCCGGAATTCTAGAGATATATTGGATATTAATGAAACGTTTGGTGAAAAATTAATGGTTTGGGAGGTAATTTCTGTCAAGTACTACGAGTAGTTCCAAAATCGACAAAAGCAGAGACTGTAAAAGCTAGCTTGCTAAAGTTATACTTCTGGCCTCAAATGAAAAAGATTCAACTGACAAGAAATATAAAGTAAGAACAGTTCCAATATTCAGTATCTTCTTACTTCGTGTCGGAAACGAAGAAGAGCATCCAATAAAAGAACCATCGTTCTTTCCTCAATACTTGGTTATCAATCACAATGATAATAGTAGTGCATTTAATAGAAGAAATATTTCTATCATAAAATTAAAACGTAATTTGTGCAAATTGCATGATAGAATTAAAAAACTATCTTAGCTAGCAGAAATGAATATGTTGATCAACCAAATAAAAGGTTGATTGCAAAATTTTATAGTAAAAACAAAATATTTTTTAGTTTTTGACTCAACGAAAAATGATACCAATAATTACTACCAAGAAAAATACTTAAATACTTTAATATCAAATGGCCTTCTACCTTACTTTAATCTTCCATTGTATATAGGTTGATTTTGAAAAAAAAAAAATATGCCCTTCATGCTACTGAAAAACTCAGATACGCCGAATAACTTATGTAATAACACACAAATGGTATATAGAAGTTTTGACACTAACGTCATACATGCAAAAATTATGATATTGATCAATCTGCTTCTAAGTATATTCTTATCCATGAATTCAACTTTGGTCTTCCGAAACTAAGGAATATCCTTTTAAATTTGTGTCAAAATAAAATTTAGTATGTTTATATTTTGCAAATATAATAAATAAAGTACAAGTACAAACATCCTAAATATTTGACTATATTTACCGCAATATATTTTCTCGCACGAACAACTGTATGCTGCACTTTCAAGAGGGATATCAAGATGCGATAACAAGAGTTCTGGTAAGGCAGAGCAACCAAATCATTAGGAGGAAACATACACACAAAAACATATCGTCCACAAAGAAGTGTTTGGTAATATATCATCACATTAAATACTTTTAAATAAATTTTATTGTTCCTTCGTATAATTAAATGTTTAAACCATCGCGTGCCATTAGTAACGTGCAACATAGATACTAATATATTGATAAGTGGTGATTTTGGTCTTTGTGATGTTTTACTTAGCACATTTAATTTTTAATTAAAAGATAAACTATACTATCTTCAAATATTGAGTAATAGTGCACGCTTAATATTACATGTAGCTAAGTAAGCAGTGTAATGGTTGATTCTTTTTCACCATTAGTGTAATAGTTGATAATTTGGTAAACTTTTGAAGAGTAGCAATTGCAAGCAGAATGATTAAAGTGCAAAACTTTAATTAATTGAATGTTCAATGGGCTTAGAACTAAAACGGAAGCCATTAGGCATTATTATTAGCCATACAAGAAAGTAGGAATACTTTTCTTCCTGGATATATTCAGCAAAATTATTGCTGAACAAGTTTAATTTGTTCATCCTGCGTGTTGAACAGTGAGTGGCTGCTGCCGTCAAAGGTGGAGCCAAAATTCAAATTGTAATTATTTTAAATTACTAGATTCTAAATTAATAATTTATATATTTAATAAATTTTTTAAGATAAATACAAATTTTGAACCAAAACTATTAAATTGGGTGGAACTTGTATTCCGTCCCTACTGCCGTGCTGGGTTCCAATTTCCAAACAGGCGACAACTTGACCATTAAAATTTAAGAGTATCATTAAAGAAAATACGAAAGCAACATAGATGATGCCTAACGCACTGCATACTATTTTTTTTTTTTACTTTCAATGTCAAACTAATCATGATTATACGCATGGCATAAAGCAAGTGGACCAAATATATTATATACTAAAAATGGACATTAAAAGCAATATCGCTACATTGATGGAGTTGGTTCGGTTTTGATCGAAATCAAACCAAACAAACTATATCGGTTTGGATTGATTCGATTTTGTCGGATTTTTTGGATTTTTTTTGTTATATGAATATTTTTTCAATCTTACTTTGTTGAAGTTATAGATAAAGTTTTGATAAGTGAATATATTTTAAGTAAAATTTTAAATTTTTTTTAACAAACATAAGATCTATTAAACTATTCTTATGGGAGAATTCTTTTTGTAACACATGATAGTTATTTTATCTAACAATAATTTTTCATCGAGCGTACGTTTTCAAGGTTAACCGAATTTAATAATTAAACATAAAAATCAACATGATACCTAAATAATGATATGTCCTATTTAATTTTAATATTACCGAAATACCATTTCAAATTCAAAAAATATATAAGAAATCTTGACATATGGAAGAATAAAGAGATGATTGACACATTTCAATAACACTTGATAAAAAAGTGATACAACTCATTATTTAAAGTAAATAAAGATGAATGAACTATATAGTTTTATTAAATATTGCATCCCATGAGAGGATCTCAAATATTTCTAAATATTTTTTTTAAAAAATTCTATCTAAAGTCTTAAAAGTATATATAAAATTTATATATTTATATGTCGGTTTGGTTCGAATTTTTTTACTCGATATCAAATCAAACTAGTCGGATTTTTTAATCAATTTGATTTGAAGTTTCGGATTGATGTGATTTTTTGATTCGGTTTGACACCCACAGTGGTGGTCACATTTGGCGAGTAGAAATATTGTATCACCTTTAGAGTTTGATTTTTGACTTCTAAAACAATTGACAATAAAAGTTACATTCAGAATTTAGGTGCTCGGACTTGATCCTTACTACATGTTTTTATATTTGATGACCTTTAAGCAACTATAAATTTCGATATTTGAAATGCATATATTAGAGCTCCTTCAATTAGGGGTGTACATAGGTCGGGTTGGTTCAGATTTTTCAATTATCAAATCAAACCAATGGTGTCGGATTTTTTAATTTATAAACCAAACCAAACCAACAAAGTCGGGTTTTTCAATCTCGGTTTTTCTCGGGTTTTTCGGGTTTTTTCTGATTTTCGGGTTTTTTTCCAGTAAAATTTTTATAGCATAAAATATATAACTTGTGCTTCAAATATTTCTTAAGTCCTAGTAAAATACAACTATATAATATATTTTTCAAGAAACTAACACAATAATATGAGATAAGTCATAGCATTATACTAAAATATTTAATAATAAAGATAAAATAATAAAATTACATAAAATAAATATTGCTAATTAATAAGCCATAATGAAAGTTAACATAATCTAAAAATACTATATAGGTCGTGCTAAAATAAGTATAGCTAATAAGTATTAATATTAATTACATAACTAAGCACTAAAGAAAAAGATAAACTAAGTTATGCATTTTCATTATAAACCAGTGTAAAACTAAAATAATTATTCAGCACTATCGTCATTCCTAGTATTGAGTTTAATTTCTTTTGTTAGCATTAGTATTGATTTGAACTTTGTTTGAGTTACTATATTTATGAGCTTTAAAATTTATTTAAGATTCAAAAATGTTAAGTCTAAACTTGAAATAATATGTTAAAAGATAAAACTGTGAAAAAGTTTAAGAAATATTTATAAATTACATTATAATAAATATTTATATGTATAAAATATTTCTAAAAATTATATAAATATACTATCGGGTTGGTTTGATTTCGGTTTGACTTTTTTTAGTTAAAACCAAACCAAACCAATTATGGTCGGGTTTTATTTTCCAATACCAAACCACATTAAATTTTTTTTTTCGGTTTGACTCGAATTATCGGTTTGGTGCGTTTTATCTGTTTTATTTGTACACCCCTACCTACAATATTCCATTTTATTTGACAGTTCCAAAATAAATTGACACATTTTACATTTGAAATTTTTTAAATTTTCATTTTATCTTTAGATACATAACTTTATTTATATTCGAAGTTTTATTGCAATTTATTCTTCCCCTAAATGATACAATAAAGTTGACTGAAGTTCCTTAAACGTTTGCACGCAGCGAACTGTTTCGAACTTTGGTCATGGAATTTCACCAAATAATTAAGAGGAATTATTGTCACAAGACTCACAACATATTTATTTCTAGCCTGATTAATTTTTATTTACTCAACATGATGTCAAATTACACAAATACTGGTTGTTCTACTGCTTTAGGTTCTTGGGAAATATTGGCATGAGCAAATGGAATTGATGATATGGTAATAGCAATGGAGCAAAGCAATAGAATTAGGTTTAGCTTTCCCATTTCTCTAATTCGTCGTGTCTTTGATTTCTCCCAAACTTCATGTGTTTTTCGATAAATATATAGAGAGGTTGAGAACTTTGGCGTAACCGATAAAGTTGATGCCACGTAAACAAGAGGTCACGGTTTGAATCGTGAAAAAAATCTCTTACAGAAATATAGGATAAGGTTGCGTAAGATTGACCCTTATAGTCCGACCCTAGCTTCGCTGAACCCCGCACATAGCGAAAACTTAATAATACACCCAACTATTTTATTTTTAAATACAGAGAGAGGTTGGATGAATTTAGAAAGAAAAGAATGGAGTTAGTTTCTTGTTTTCTCATTGGTAAGTTGTTTAGGTGGGAGTGGTTGGACCGCCAATTTTGATTATTTCCTCGAAACAACTTCAACATACCAACCAGCTAGCCCAATGTGTTTGATAAATGCTTATTCAAAAATGATTTAATTTTTTAATTTGTGGTACTGGTTGAAAAGTTAAATATTTATTACTCTATAAGTCTCAATTTACGTGGCACATGATCTTCCTTTTTACTATGTACTAAAAAGAATAAAATCTTTATATATATAGAAATAATTTAATTTTAAACTTCTTATTTAGTTATCCTTAATAAGATAATTTATAATTATACAAATGTTTACGGTTTGTTTTCGATCACAGATTTCAAAAGTGTTTTCTTTCCTTAACTTCGTATATAGTCAAAGTATGCACAAACAATGATTATGTAGGGAGTATGATTTATGTTACGCGGCGCCTTCCTGAAGTTCCTTGGAAGGGCGACGTAAGGCTAAACAACCATGTCAGTGCGGTTGCTATCCGTCAACTGAGGTCCCCTCCGTACGCTAAACTAGATTGTCAGTGTCGTACGGGAAAACCAATGTCGTGCGCAATTGAGTAATTAATGATGAAAGCTGATGATTATATTGATGATGACGAAAGTTATTACAAAATGCTATGCGGTTTCGGGGTGGGGTGAGTGGGTGGGGGAGATACCAGTACAGAGAAATGATTGCTTGCTTGAATGATTGAATGCTTTGGTCCCTCTTAATAATGCTTAAAAAAAACCAAAGTTATATGAGTTGACTATAAAAGCTGTAAAAGCACACTGAAAGAAAATGATGTAAAACTACTTTATAATTACAATAAAAAGGACTTAGTTTTCTATAAGGTAGAAGTAAGTTCGATGACAGCAACTTTGTCTTGAGCATCAGGGTCTGCGCGCGCATTACTGTCGGTGCGCGCGACATTATTTGGATGGGCCGATCGTGGTGCTAGGCGTTGGAAGGCTTGCCAGGACGCCACAGGGCTCGTCCAAGGGATCATGGGTCGATGATGGAAAGCAGCTCATGACATTCTCCCCCACCTGAGTTGGCGACGTCCTCAGAGCCTTACCTGCAGGATGATGATTGGTCCGACTCTTGTTGGCTGAGAGGTCTGTTCCCCTCGGTCTTGTGAGGTGGCTTCTTGAATGATCTTCCATGTATTTCTGAAATGTTCTGACGCGGCTGACATGGAAGACTGGATGGATTTTTCACCAGGCGGGTATGTTCAGCTGGTATGTGGATTTTTCGATGTGTCTTTCAATGGAAAAGGGTCCGATGTATCTTTGCAATAGGCGAGGATCATGGGTCTTCTTTGCAAACAAGTTCTACCTCGGGGTTCTTACCATCACTTTGTCTCCTGCTTGATGTAGGACAAAGCGAAGGTTTTGTTCGGCATACTTCATTGCCCTATCTTGGGCTTTGACAAGATAGCTCCGCACTATCTCCAAAGTTTGCTCCCATTCTTTCGAGAAACTGGCAGCACGTGACGATGATGGAATGTTTGGTGCATTAGCCTTTTGTGGGAGTAGCGGTTGCTGTCCGGTAATAATTTCAAAAGCGCTTTTATTTGTGCTGGAGTACTTTTGTGAATTGAAACACAGTTGAGCAGTATCCAGAAGTTTCACCCAATTCGTTTTTGACCCGGTTGCAAATTAGCGGAGATATTCCTCCATCATGTCATTGAACCAGTCTATCTGACCATCTGCTTGTTGATGGAAGTTTGAGTTATGACTCAATTTGGATCCGAGGCACCTGAAGAGATGGGTCCAAAATTTGCTAGTGAAACGTGAGTCACTATCACTAATGATGTCTTTGGGCATACCCCAATATTTGACAATATAAGAGAAGAAGAGTCGAGCTGTATCTTCTGCCGATATGTTCTGTGGAGATGCTACGAAGGTAGCATACTTGGGAAACCGATCTACTACCACCAAAATGGTTGTAAGATTTCCGACCTTGGATAATCCTGTGATAAAATTCAGGGAAATGCTTTCCCAAGGTCTCTGTGGGACATGTAGCGGCTCCAAGAGTCCCGCTTGTGCCGAGCGATACGACTTGTCCTTTTGGCATGTTAGACAAGTCTTCATATACTGAGGGGCGCCATGAGTTGTTGGACGCCAATGATATGATGTTTGATTGATAATGTTGAGGGCAGCCGGAACCGTAGGTTCAGGTCTTTTGATTCCCTTCTTTGACTGCATGGCTAAGATGTTTTCAGCGGCCATCTTTATGGGTATGCACGGTATGGTGCGGGGTTTGGCCCCGTTATCTCCCATCATTAGGAGCATGTTGGCATATGGTACCGGGATGGTGTTGGTTTGCATGAGGAATTCTAATTCCACTATCAGTTCAAAGTCATCGATGATAGCTGTGCGTACGTTGAATATTCCCTTGTATGGGCCAAGCTTCATTGGCACTTCTTTGGCTATTCCACTCACTGGATGGGATAGAGAGTTGATAGCCTTGACAAGACCCCTCTTTTGCACCGCTAGACTGAGGCGCTGGACCTGAGTTAAGGCCAAGTAGTTGTGGATAGCACCCGTGTCTATCAATGCCCGAATGGGTTTGCCGTTTACTTTCATGTCGACGAACATTAAGGTCCTCTTTTGTGTGGTGGGAGGCCTGTCATCCGCCTTTTCTTTCCCTTTCTTGGCGATTGGGCATGCATTATTATTGGGGTTACCAGCACTGGTTCCCGCTAAGGTATTAGGAATGGAGCCAACAAATGCGTTAAAGGCACCTACGTGCTCTGCGCCGTTTGAGTCGTCATGATCTGACTCATCTTCAACAGTCAGTTGAGCATTGATCTGTGTATTTGGTCATTGATTGTTCCAATGTTCCCCGCCTCAATGACGACATTCTGAAGGGGGATTTCTCCCGTGATTGTTGTTGACTGATGCAACACTGTTGCTTCTTGAGGAAGGAGTCTTAGATTTGGATGCACTTCGATCTCCTCCGTTTCTGTTAGGGCCACTGTTGCTAGGTTGGCTCCCGTTATATCCCCCTCGGACAAGCGGCCGGGGTCTATCCTTCTGAGTTTCTATATAATAATCTACAAGGCACTCTACAGCTTGAATGGCCTCGGGCAAGGTATCTACCTTTTGTCTTTACAGCTCCATACGAGCATGAGGTTTCAAACCATCTATGAATGCGAATAGTTTGTATTTGTCCCCCATATCCCGTATGTTTAGCATGAGTGCGGAGAATGCTCGCACGTAATCCCGCACTGACCTGGTGTGGCAGAGTTCACGCAGCTTTCTCCTTGCATTGTATTCCACATTTTCAGGGAAGAACTGCAGGCGTATGGCTGCCTTCAGTTCTGCCTATGTCTGGAGAGTATCTTTACCGGCCCTGATGGCTATATTTCACTCGCTATCAGAGTTTAGCATCGCCTTGAAGATACATGGCAGCATTTGCTACCTTTTTGGTTTCTTCCAACTGTCCTACGGCATCGAAGTACTGTTCGATGTCAAAGATGAAAATTTTCACTTCTTTAGCATCCCGAGCTCCGTTGTATGGCTTGGGCTCCAGGATTTTCAGCTTTTGTTGCATAGGGGAAATGTTCATTGCACCCCTGATTTGGTTTTCGCCTCCTTTGAGAAGGTTTTGAAGGGCAGCATTGACAACATTGAGCTGGCCTGACAAATTGTCTATGGTTTGCTGCATGGCAATCAGTCAGTCTGCCTCTAGTTCCCGATGATCTAAATCCTCGGCATGCTCCTGTTGGAGGTCCTCGAATTTGCCATGAATTTCGGCTACCTCGACGGCTGCCGTTTCCCGGTCTTCCTCAGAGTCGCGACTGATGTTTGCAATGTCAATTTCAGCCTGCCGCATTCTGCGGTCCAGGTCATCCAACCTTTTGTACTAGGCTAGTTTTTAGATCAAGCACCGTATCCACAATGGCCCGTAATCGTCAACCGTCTCTTGAAGGGTCGCGATGCGATCCCCATATTTTACCATGGTCAGAAATGGTGGTGATGACAATGATCTCCCTCGTCTGATGTCGAGCCTTGGCTATGATACCAAGTATTACGCGGCACCTTCCTGAAATTTCTTTGAAGGGCGACGTAAGGCTAAGCAACCGATGTCAGTGCGGTTGATGTCCGCCAACTAAGGTCCCCTCCATATGCTATACTAGATTGTCAGTGTCGTACGAAAAAACTAATGTCGTGAGCAAATGAGTAGCGAAAATAAGCAATTGATGATGAAAGCTGATGTTTGTATTGATGATGACGAAAGCTATTACAAAATGCTATGTGGTATCGGGGGGAGGGGGGGAGACACCAGTACAGAGAAATGATTGCTTGCTTGAATGTTTGAATGCTTTGGTCCCCCTTAATAATGCTTAAAAAAAATAAACCAAAGTTACATGAGTTGACTTATGAAAGCTGTAAAAGCACACTGAAAGAAAATGATGTAAAACTACTCTATAATTACAATGAAAAGGACTTAATCTTCTACAAGGTAGAAGCAAGTCCGATGACAACAACTTTGTCTTGAGCATCAGGGTCTGCACGCGCATTGTTGTCGGCGCACGCGAGACTATTTGGATCTACCTGTGGCTAGGCGCTTTGGCATTGGATCTGCGCGCGCGGCATTGTCTCTGTGTGCGGCGCTGTTGGCAACATGATGGTTTGTGCGCGCGGCACTGTTGGCATTCGCCAGCCGCTGGGCGCTGACACTGATTATCGGTGGGGTGACAGAGGCGCATGCGTGCTTGTCACTTGGCGCTGCCGAGACCACGGGGCCGACCATGGCGCTAGGCGTTGGGAGGCTTGCCAGGACGCCACGGGGTACGTCCAAAGGGTCATGGGTCGATGATGGAAAGTAACCCATGACATTTATAATGATAAAGTTAGCAAATTGTATAGTGATTCCATGAAATATTTTGAAGTACTAAAGATTGATAATTATGTCTATGATTGGAGCAGTGATATCAAGTTATGAGCTAACTAGTTATGAAGGAAAATGTCTATTCCGCTCAAAAGTGAAGAAAATTATTTCTTCCGTGGTGAAAAATATTTTCTGACAACTAAAGATCAGAAAAATAATTTATTTTCAAAATACAGTTTCTCGACACCGTTTTCTATCGCACTGAACACGCATTATATATCAAATCAAAGTGTCCGGTCAAAGCGTTCAATTGTAGGCTATCGCGGTCACCAGAGCCGGACGTACGTGTCATTGGGCGGCTCAATAAATATGAAAGCCTAAAGCAAGAATTCAATGAGAGACCCTTTTTTATATAAAAGAAAAAATTCATATATAATTTTATTTAAATTTTATATTTCTAGTTTTTCATATGCAAAATTATTAATAATTTTATCTAATCCATTTAATTTCTCTTAAGATATACACGTTGTGAAATTATATCAACAATTTAATCATACGTTTTTGCTATGAAAATTTATACTTTCTCATTTAAAGCACTAAATATTCTTCTAAAAATAAATTAATATATAAGCTATTAGAAAAATTTGAGGCCCCAAAAATTATGAGGTCCAAAGCAGCTTTACCCTTGGGCCGGCACTGGTACGTGTTACCGTGAGGGGTCATCAGACCCAGTAAGTTCCGTCAGATATCTTGTATATGTTTACGTATATACTTTAAAAATGATTAATTTAAAGTAATTGTCACCCTTAATATTAAAAACCTTTAGGGGGCACTGGTTAAATAGAATATTATGCCCTGTCATATAAAAATCCTAAACCCGCCTTTGATGGACGATCACCTACTAATTTCGGATTCATATATTCTTCTCCATATAGGATCTTTGACTTCATAAATTCCACACACACAGAGACACCTGTACCTCATGAACTTTACGTTAGATTAATCGAAGTTCTAATCAAGGCTACACATTTTCAAAACAAGGTAATTAAGCAACATAAAGGAAAGTATTAGTAGATTAATTTGTGCTATAATTTATTTTTTAAATCTTTAAGAGGTTTCCTAAACCGCGGAAACCGTGTCTCAAGGTTTGATATGATAAGAAAATGGATATCGTGCCTTGGTACGTTAGAAGGTCAATTTTATGACAAGTGCAATGATAGTTGTTTACCTTCAAAATTAGATAACAATTAAACTTATAATATGGATTTAAGGACACGTAATTTCACTTAATACCGATTGATAAATATGAAGATTAAATATAGAATTATACAATAAAGTAAATTAAACCAGTATTTGAGTAGCACTCAACCCTTGAGTTAAAGTATCCTCGAACTGATTGATGTAAGAACAATAAAAACACAATAAGCTGAAGAACAAGAGTGTGGGCGAGGAAGAAACTTATATTGCTTTGTTATCAGTCGTGACTACAAATGGTTAGAACTCCCCTTTATATAGTAGAGGAATTATATATATGGTACAATTCTAATTACAGAAGGAAATCCCATGATTAACTAAACAACCATTCTTGATTCGATCCGTTTCGAGATTTCTGCCATGATCTTCGACCGGTCGCGGATATCTCGCTTTTCCGTTATTACACAATCTTCGGTATTGCTCGATACCTATCTCATTCGGTCTCGATTGCTATCGGCCTCGATCTTGGAAGGCGCCTCGAATCCCGATCTCGGTACCTTGTCTTCGTGCCTCGATCCGATCTACTTCGGAGTCGTCCTTCAATGCAAACTCTCGGTCTCGGTCAAATAGTAAAATCGGAAAGGTCCGGTTTTAACCGTATACAGATAGTCCCTTCGTTTTTTATGGAGTGTAATGATAAGAAACGAATTGAGCCTTCGATTTTCTACCTCGACCTGTCATGACGTTATCCGTGTGACGTAAGTGACAGAAGTGACTGAAACGTCCCGTCTGTGCAGTTTCCTAGGCATTAACTGCGCGTCAATCGATGGTCGGCCAACGCTAATATTGAACCTTTGTTGTGAAATTTATAAGTACCCCCTCTCTCTACTATTTCGAACTTTTACTTTCAGATTCTTAATCTTCAAAACTTTTTATATCTTCTAACCTCTTAATCTGCACATCTACGATTTTCACTGCTACCATCCTCTCAAAACACCAAATTATCATCTGCATTTATTTTTAACTTCAAATCCATACTAAAATGGCAAAAACATCAAAGATTGTTCCTCAAAAGGAAAATACTTCTTCATCGCGGCCGGCCGGCGATAAAACGCCGGTAGAGCCATGAACTGAAGAGTGTGTTCCCGGGGGGTATGTTATTACTTCTGACTTCAAAACTGAAAAAGCCTCACTTCCTGGTGGATGCGAGCCAGTGTCGAGGTACATATGCTCGATAACTGAAGGGTATCTTAAGAAGATAAGGAAAGGCTGCAACTGGAAAGGCAAAGAAGTGGTGATACCGACCCCAGAAGAAGACATTACCACTCATGTGGAAGGGTTTTTAAGTGTTTACACTTACCCTTTCACGTTGGGCCCCCTCGACCCCGTCGTCATTGATTTTTATCATCAATACCAGATAACCCTAGGTCAAATCCACCCTTATTTTTGGAAAATTGTTATTCTGCTCCGATTCTTTGTGAGCAAAGTCGAGGGGATGCCTTTCACCCTCGATCACCTCATCAGGTTATACAGCATCCGCCTCTATCGAGGAAGGTTGATAAAACTCCAATGCCGGGCCACCAAAGTGTTGTTCTCGAGCATAGACAGGGACAAGGACTGAGGCTGGATGGGCTGTTTCGTTCAAGTGAGGACTTCCGACCTAATCCCGGCCGAGAAGATGCCATTTCCTGAGAAATGGAATATGAAGCGTAAGTATAGTTCCACTATTAGTTCTTATTTATTGTTTTGACCCTTTGCTTCTTCTCATCGATATCCTTTTTCATGATGTAGCTGTTGCTTGGATGCCCGGTGCAATTTCTAACCTCAAGAGTTGGGTTCGGGACCTAGCCTCGACCTCTTCGTACGCTGAGCACTCATGGCGCGATTTATCAAAGGTCCGATGGGAGGCCAAAACTCATGGTAAGCCCTTTCCTATGTCCTTGATGATTCGATCAAAATGTCTTTCTTATAGTTAACCAATTTTCTTGCGTGTAGGCCTGGGCACAGATGCGGTCATGAGGCCCCCGTCTGGCGAGAAAGAGACCTCGGCCCCGATTCCAAAATTGGCGAAAGACAACAAGAGAAAAAGGGCCTTGACTTCCGAGGATCCAAAACTTAAGGCAAGGACGGCTCGTAAGCCGAGGAAGAACACCATCCGTCTAACAGAAGAATCTGTTCGGCATGTGAGGGATGAAGATGAAGAAAATGATGACAGCTCTATACTGGTGGCCCGAGTAAAGAAAACCATCTATGACCCAAAGACAACTGGATCGATGGTGGTTGATAAGGCTCCGCCTCGAACTAAGGGGATATCAGAGAAGGACTCAGGCAAAGTCCTCGAGTCGTTGGAGATCGAGGATGTCTCTCACCGAAATGAACAAACGTTAGGTATATCTGAAGGGATCGGCCCTGAAGCTCTTTGAACTGAGGAGAACGCCCCAAGTGACTCCCTTGGGGCAATAGTAATCGGAGACTCGCCCACTCTCCCTGTTTTTTCCGAAGGAGCGATTCGGGAAGCCCGAGCTTTGGGGACCCTCGAGGTAGACAGAGCTCATGAGAGAGAGGACCCCTTCTGTTATTTATTTACAAGTATCAAGGATGCTGCCGGCCCGAGTGACGCATGGAGTCTTTTCTTCGAGGCTCATCGAGCCCTAAATCGGGTAAGTCTCGATTCCCTTTGTTGATGTCATATTCTTCCATTTTATGCCTAACTTTTTCTCTTTTCATATAGGCTTTATCTCTACATCAGGAGGCGTTTTCCAAGTCTTGGGCGGAGCTGAGCCGATATAAGGCTGACTTCCGAGGGCTTTTAGAGGAGAGAAATGCCCTCAAACTTCTTAGTGGGCAGAAAGAGGAAGAGATCAGAGATCTTCGATCCGAGTTGTCCAAGGTTCACAAAGATCAGACAAGTCTGATCGAGCAGGTAATGAAAATCTTAAAATTTCATGGGCTCGATTCGGGAACGATGGCTAATATTTCAATCTCACAGTTGTAGTAGAAAATTGAGAGGATCGCGTAGTTCCGTGAGGAGGTCGACACAATAAAGGCGGAGTCCTTGGGATGGAAGGAAGGTATGGACCGCTTTGCTGCAGAAAAAGAGACTACTCGAGCCCAATTATCATCGGTCGAAAGTCAACTTCAAGGAATGAAAGAGAGGAGCTCGACTCGAGCAAGGAAAATAGAGGAGCTTGAGGCTTGGTTGGCTTCTGAACTTGCCAAGGCCAAATTTGAAGCCGAAAAAGCAAAGTCCGAGGCGGATGCGATCGTGGCCGTCTATCAGGCCGATGCTGAAGCCGCTCAAGTCCAGGCGAGAGAGGCATCCGAGTTCGCTCAAACTCGAGCATATTGGATTACTGAATTCGCCAAATGCCAATATCGAAGGGAAACCCTCGAGGAAATTCACGCTCGGGGTTTTGATCTTACCAATGAGATATGAAAGGCTAGAAAGCATGAAGCCGAAGCCGAAGCGCTGGCCACTTCCGATGACGATGATGATGATGGCAGCAAGAGCGTTTCCGAGAATGGGGAGGACCTCGACGTAGAAGAAGCTGCCCCCGGAGGAGATTAGGAACCTTAGGATTTTTCACTTTTGATCTTTTTGTATAAGATCCCGATCTGACCTTGTAAATATTCATATATATTTTTGTATAGGATCCCGATCGGACCTTGTAAATATTCATATATATAATGATCTCTTTCCTTTCCGACTTGTCTTTATTTCTTTTATGCCTTGTGAAAGTTTTGTTCATAAGTTCAAGTCTTAGGCATTTTGATCGAAACCGGACTAGTGTAGTTTTTATAATCGAGTGAGTACTTGCTCGAACTCAGAATATGGTGACCCGTAGGTTTTAATTGAGTGAGGATGATTTCTTCGAACTCAAAAATAAACTGGCCTTTTAGGCTCTTAAATTAGGCCGATACGGCTATAGCAAAAAGAATGGCTTTCTCCCCCCTTTTCGGCTTGATACATTTATCGTCTAATCATATAAATTCTGTTGTGCCTTAACACAAAATAAAGGATTTTCTCGAGAGTTCGAACGGTTCCGTACCCATTAGGATTTTCAAGGGTCGATATTATCGAGACCCTTTGTTTCACAGTGCCTTAGCATAAAATAAAGAATTTATTCGAGAGCTCGAATGCTTTTGTATCCATTAGGGTTTTCGAGGGTCGATATTATCAAGACCCTTTAGAAATTTAGCCGAGGGTAGCCTTTTTAACCGGTTTATGAAAATATTCGAAGGCCTATTTAATAACGAAAATCGGACGTCTCCGAACCGTGTTGATTTGGCCGTAGCCTTTAACTTGGGATTCGCCTTTTGGGCTTGTTACCCTGTTATATTTCGAACTTGTTCGAAGTATCAGTTCCCGAGTGGGGTGACCGTGGCCTATAAAATCGAGGATTGCCTTTTTAAGATCTTACGATCTCGAGGTTTAGTAATTCGATCGTGTCGTTTTTTAGACGGTAGTCCCCGAGTATTGGATAAATTGTTTGAACTTCAGTTGTGATCGACCCGTAAGACAGTTTCCACCATAGATCAAAAGTATGAGATTGTAAAGTATAAATCTTAAAACATGGGGTATCTGGTAAGGAAAAATACTTCTTCCAATAAATTATACATGCGTACAAGTTTTGCCATTAGGGCTCGAGTAATCTATACGGACACGGTTCATTTGACCGTTTGGTCCTCTACAAAATTTATCTATCGAGACCGTGTCGACACGAAGTATTTTCCTTGTAACTATCCAAGGGTGATGCCCCCCAGTATTCTAGGTTGATTATAAAGGAGCCTCGGATACTGTTGAATTGCTCTAAGTTAGCAAGAACAATGGTTGCCTCGTTAAAAACCTCACCGTAAAAATCCATTTGGGATAAAAATCGGTCTAAGAAAAAAAGAGTGCACCACATGCTTTTAGACCTAAGGACTGCGTTTGAAGGATACTTTGATGTCTTCGATTAAACACCTGCAAACAGTTAGTATAAAATATAAATAAAAATAGAGAAGGTTGTACCTTAGCAGTAATATCGTTTGAGGAATGACACGTTCCAATTATTTGACAACTGTTCGCCGTTCATCGTGCCGAGTTTGTAAGATCCTTTTCCGACGATATCGAGGATCTGATATGGTCCCTCCCAATATGGGCCGAGTTTTCCTTCATTTGGGTCTCTAGTATTGAGGGTGATTTTTCTCAATACTAAGTCCCCTATTCTAAAATGTCAAAAATTTGCTCTTCGGTTGTAGTACCTTTCGATCCATTGCTTCTGTGCGGCCATTTGAACGATGGCGCTTTCCCGTTTTTCATCTAGAAAATCAAGAGTTATATTCATAGCCTCGTGATTTGACTCTTTCGTTGCATATCGAATCCTGACGCTAGGTTCCCCGGCTTTGACCGGGATTAGAGCTTCGACACCATATACTAAAGAGAACGGTGTTGACCCCCGTACTGGATTTTGACGTTGTTCGATACGCCCAAAGGACATTGGGCAACATTTCTCTCCATTTTCCCTTTGCGTCGTTCAATCTTTTCTTTAGATTTTGAATGATGGTTTTGTTCGTTGACTCTGCCTATCCGTTCTCGCTGGGTGATATGGCGTTGACAAGATCCTTTTGATTTTGTGGTCTTCAAGAAACTTTGTTACTTTGCTGCCGATGAATTGCTTTCCATTGTCTCATACGATCTCGGCAGGCATTCCGAATCGACATATAATGTGGTCCTAGATGAAGTCGATAACTTTTTTTCCCCTAAATTTTTCGAAGGCTTGTGCTTCAACCCATTTAGAGAAATAGTCAGTCATAAATAAAATAAATTTAGCTTTACCTGAGGCCGTTGATAGAAGGCCGACGATATCCATTCCCCATTTTATGAATGGCCATGGGGATTGGACCGAATGGAGTTGCTCCCGGGGTTGGTGGATCATTAGTACATATCTTTGACACTTGTCGCACTTTTGAACGAATTCCTTCGTATCTTTTTCCATATTGGCCCAGTAGTATCCTGCTCTGATGACTTTGTGAACTAATGATTCGGCACCGGAATAATTTTCGCAAGTTCTCTCGTGAATTTCCCGTAAGACGTAGTCGGTGTCTCCGGGACCCAAACATATCTCCAATGGTCTATCGAACATCCTTCTATATAGTGTTCCATCTTCGGTCAATGTGAATTGTGCGGCTTTCGTACGTAGAGTCCTTGATTCCTTAGGATCCGACAAAAGCTTTCCGTTCTTTAGGTACTCGATATATTTATTCCTCCAATCCCAGGACAAACTTGTGGAGTTTATTTCGGCATGGCCTTCTTCGATCATTGACCTCGAAATTACAGAGTTTGCACATAATACTCAATGCCTATGGGGTATTTCCCCCACTCGAGGTTAAGCAAGACACTTATTTATTAAAGTTATGCCGATATTCCAAAATCACCTTCTTGCTTGAATTGACCTCCGAACCGCTCAAATCTATTCAAATAAATTGTATAACTTCATTAAAATTCATCAGAAATAATTTCGGATAATAATACGTCGACTTTAAAATTTATTCCAAAAAGTCAACAAAAGTCAATGCGGGACCCACTTCTCGAACCCGACATAATATTCACGAAATTCGAACACCCATTCCGATACGAGTTCAACCATACCATTTTATTGAATTCCAATAACAACTCGACCTCCAAATCTTAAATTTTTATTTTTGGAAGATTTTGAAAAAATCTTAATTTCTTCCATTTAAATTCGATCTAAACGATAAATATAATCGTAGATTTATGAAATATAATCACTTTAAGATATAGAACACTTACCCCAACCAAGATTGTGAAGAATCCCTCCAGAATAGCCCAAATCCGAGCTCCAAAAATTCCAAAACGAAATGCCAAAAATGACCATTTTTGGTCCTTATGATTCTGCCCAGTTTCGCACATGCGGACTAATTTTCGCACCTGCGTGCTTGCTTTTGCGAGCGAAAACACGCTTCTGCGAGGTCATTGCCCAGCCACAAAGTTCGCACCTACAGAGCCATTTCCTCTTCTGCGCTGATCGAAGGTGCACAGAATTTCCGCTTCTGCGCTGCCTCGTCGCTTCTGCGTAGCAAATATCTCACCTGCGATTGCGTAGGTACGGAAGGCTGTCCGCATCTGCGACCTTCCTCCAGCTCTTCTCAGCTCACTTCTGCGATGAAATCCTTGCTTCTGCGAGGTCGCACCTGCGCCCAAAATTCCGCAGGTGCGAATCCA
Organism: Nicotiana tomentosiformis; assembly: GCF_000390325.3. Classification (NCBI taxonomy): domain Eukaryota; kingdom Viridiplantae; phylum Streptophyta; class Magnoliopsida; order Solanales; family Solanaceae; genus Nicotiana; species Nicotiana tomentosiformis. Next base: position 4,234,260 of record NC_090821.1, read on the forward strand.
ACAGATGCTGCCATTTTCCAGCAGCTTCTTCCAAGTCTGAATTGCTCTGTTAACCTTCCGAAATTCACCCGAGGCCTCCGGGACCTCAACCAATTATAACAACATGTCCAAAAGTACAATACGAACTTAGTCAAGGCTTCAAACCACGTCAAACAATGCCGAAATTACAAATCGCGCATCAAATCGAATTATAAGTTTTCAAATCCTCCAACTTCTATATTTTTCGCCGAAATATATTAAATCAATCCGGAATGACTTCAAATTTTGCACACAAGTCATAATTGACGTAAGGGAGCTATTCCCATTTCCGAAATCAAAATCCGACCTCGTTATCAAAAATTCACCCTTCGGTCGGACTTTTCCAAAATCTTATATTTTTCAACTTTTGCCAAAATGTGTCGAATTGTCCTACGGACTTCCAAATCCAAATCTGAACATACGCCTAAGTCCGAAATCATCATACGAAGCTATTGCCATTATCAAAATTTCATTCCGGGGTCGTTTTCTCAAAAGTCAACTCTCCGATCAATTCTTTCCATTTAAGTTTCTAAATAAGAATTGTTCTTTTAATTAAATTCCGAAAATCAAACTCGACCACACCCACGGGTCATAATACATATCACGAAACTTCTCGAGACCTTAAACCACTGAACGGGGCGTAAATTCTTAAAACGACAAGTTGCGGCGTTACACTAGTGAATGCCAAAAATACCAATCCTTAGAGCCTCATATGAAAGTACCGAAGCCAACACAACACAATAAGGAACGAACTCTAACTGAATACATGGAATGATCACGAGGACCGAATATACAATACTGTTTGATTAAAAATTAACAGTACAATGAAATGAAAAGACTCCAAGGGACTGCGACGACCAAGCAGCTCTACCTTGAATCCTTACCGTCCCGCTTTAACACTGCTCAAGTCTAATATCTCCAATACCTGGCTCTGCACAAAAAATATGCAGAAGTGTAGTATGAGTACACCACGGTCGGTACGCAGTAAGTATCAAGACTAACCTCAGTGGAGTAGAGACGGGGTATAGTCAAGACACTCACTGGTCTAATAGCATGTGCAATATAATATACAATATAGTAGGAAACAGATAACAATAAGGACATCATAAAACAACCAGTGATATGCACAGCAAGACAACAAAACACCATTTAACATCGCTCAACAAATAATAAATACAAGTACACCCAATTAAATCAAATTCTTCAAATAAATATCCTTCACATATAATTCTACCAAATAACTCTCCTTCAAATATAATTTTCCTCAAATAAATATCTTTCAAATATAATACTTTCTAAATAAAAATCCTTCCAAATAAATATTTTGAATATAATTCTTCAATTAAAAAGTCACCATGTGACACCTCATTTCATAATCATAAAAATATGGGTCTCAACCCATTTTTATATCTCCACGGCACTTCGTGCCCAAAATTAAATCATCATATTTTTCCGGCACCTCGTACCCTCATTTCATATCACAACTGCACAGATAATTCACATGCCAATATCCTCAATATATATAAGATCCGCATGATTAATTTATTTCCACTAAAGTGAGTTTAGAATTTTCAAATCAAGTAAGAAATTATCAAAAAAAAATGAGTTTTTTTTTTGAACTCGTTTGGGTGAAGAAAATGACATTTCAATTTAAAATGAAGCATCCGATGTCTACTAATTTGGATGTATAATCTATTAAATTAAAACATAATAGCAATTTATTTTATTCGAAAAAACTCATTCTCGAAAAACCAGTACAAACCATAAACACAAATTTGCAGAGTCTTGTACAAAGAGCCAAAGCCAATACAATACAACAAGGAATACCAAAATATATAATAAAATCAAATAATACATCACAGAAGAATACAAGAATTTACATATCACGGGAAAACAAAATAACCAAAGGCAAGTGCATCCATAGAAAAATATCAACAAAGGGCACTCCCGAGGTACTGCCTCGTAGTTCCAAAAGTAAATATTCAAGACAGGGGGATCTCTCGAAATACCGTTCCGTAGTCCCAAAGTAAATATACAGGGCATGGGGATCTCCTGAAATACCGTTCCGTAGTCCCAACGTAAATATGCAGGGCAGGGGGATCTCCCGGAATACCGTTCCGTAGTCCCAAAATAAATATGCAAGACAGGGGGATCTCCCGGAATACCATTCCATAGTCCCAAAGTAAATATGATTTCAAAAACTGCACATCAAGTGCTCACATATCACAAATGGCTCATCTAAATGTTCAAATATTACAACATATCACAAATTACACATCGAGTGCTCAAATATTTTAACTTGCTACAGAAATCAACAATACATCATTTTCCACAATTAGGGGTCTATGGATCGAACATAATATGCACAAAATCTTAACAAAAATATCCGGGAGTGAACAACTCAACAAAATAATATTTCACATAAATTCAAGGTGATAATCACACCAAATCATCATATAAAAATAATTTCAACAAACAAGGGCCTAGGTATGACAAATATAGGATTTAATAAATGTCAATAGTTTTCAATTTAAATCCTAAGGGCGTCTAAGGATTTTAATCAACGAAATTTGCACATATAAACCAAGTTCATACTCGTCACCTCGCGTACATGGTTTTCAATTACACAGTTTGCACGTAATACTCAATGCCTATGGGGTATTTCGCCCACTCGAGGTTAAGCAAGACACTTACCTTATTGAAATTGTGCCGATATTTCAAAATTGCCTTCTTGCTTGAATTGACCTCCGGACCGCTCAAATCTATTCAAATAAATTGTATAACTTCATTAAAATTCATCGGAAACAATTATGGATAATAATACGTCGACTTAAAATGTTATTCCAAAAATTCAACAAAGGTCAATGCGGGACTCGCTTCTCGGAACCCGACATAATATTCACGAAATCCGAATACCCATTCCGATACGAGTTCAACCATACCAATTTTATCGAATTCCAATAACAACTCGACCTCCAAATCTTAGATTTTCATTTTTGAAAGATTTTGTAAAAATTTTGATTTCTTCAATTTAAATCCGAATTAAATGATAAATATAATCATAAATTCATGAAATATAATCACTTTAGGATATAGAACACTTACCCCAACCAAGCTTATGATGAATCCCTCCAGAATCTCCCAAATCCGAGCTCCAAAAATTCCAAAATGAAATGCCAAAAATGACCATTTTTGGTCCTTATGATTCTGCCCAGTTTTGCACATGCGGACTAATTTTCACACCTGCGTGCTCGCTTTTGAGAGCGAAAACACTCTTCTACGAGGTCACTACCTAGCCACAAAGCTCGCACCTGCGAAGCCATTTCTGCGTCTGCGCTGATCGCAGGTGCGCAGAATTTCCGCTTCTGCGCTGCCTCATCGTTTCTGCGTAGCAAATATCGCACCTGCGATTGCGCAGGTGCGGAAGGCTGTCCGCATCTGTGACCTTCCTCCAGCTCTTCTCAGCTCACTTCTGCGATGAAATCCTCGCTTCTGCGAGGTCGCACCTGCGCCCAAAATTCCGCAGGTGCGAATCCAACAGCTGCTGCCATTTTCAAGCAGCTTCTTCCAAGTTCGAATTGCTCTGTTAACCTTCCGAAATTCACCCGAGGCCCCCGGGACCTCAACCAATTATAACAATATGTCCAAAAGTACAATACGAACTTAGTTGAGGCTTCAAACCACGTCAAACAATGCCGAAATTATGAATCGCGCATCAAATCGAATTATAAGTTTTCAAATCCTCCAACTTCTATATTTTTCGCCGAAATATATTAAATCAATCCGGAATGACTTCAAATTTTGCACATAAGTCATAATTGATTTAAGGGAGCTATTACCATTTCCGGAATCGGAATCCGACCTCGTTATCAAAAATTCATCCTTCGGTCGGACTTTTTCAAAATCTTATATTTTCCAACTTTCGCCAAAATGTGTCGAATTGTCCTTCGGACTTCCAAATCCAAATCCAAATATACGCCTAAGTCCAAAATTATCATACGAAGCTATTTCCATTATCAAAATTCCATTCCGGGGTCATTTGTTCAAAAATCAACTCTCTGGTCAACTCTTTCCATTTAAGCTTCTAAATAAGAATTGTTCTTTTAATTAAATTCCGAAAATCAAACTCGACCACACCCACAGGTCATAATACATATCACGAAACTTCTCGAGACCTTAAGCCACTGAACGGGGCGTAAATTCTTAAAATGACAAGTCGTGTCATTACACTAGTGAATGCCAAAAATACCAATCCTTAGAGCCTCATATGAAAGTACCGAAGCCAACATAACACAATAAGGAATAGAACACATAAATTGTTATGGCGCGCAACCCGATCCCACCGTACAACACAATCCTCCCTTATTCCACCATATATATATATATATATATATATATATATATATATATATATATATTGCGGCGTGCAACTCGATCCCACCATATAATCAGAATCAATATCAATCCACCCTTATTTCACATGTTGCGGCGCACAACTCGTTCCCACCGTATCAATATAAATTCACCCTTATTTCACCATATCAATCCACCCTTATTTCACTTGTTGCGGTACGCAACCAGATCCCACCGTACAGTATGAATAAATCGATAAGTGCATTTAGTTTAACAATTTAAATCACAAGAGTCCTCTATGATTAATGGATGCAAAGCGGAAACAGAAAGGGAATCTTGTCTCAAATTAAGAATCTACCATAATGAATACTAAGCAGCAAGACAATTCAAATAAGTGATAACTAACGGTACAAATAAGTCATTTCAAGAAGTAGTAGTAAATCATGGAAGCACGGGAAATTCTAACATTCTTAACATGACAATAATAAGTGACAAGTAGAAAATAAGGCATGGGAAGCAATTAAAACATGTAACAGTTAAGGCATACAATTAAATAATTCATGAAATGCGGGACAAACAGAGAAACAAGTATTTTGGCGACGTATATACACTCGTCACCTCGCATATACGCCGCAACACATGAATTTCACATCGCACATAACTCAAGGGTTCCTAATTCCCTTAAATCAAGGTTAAACCCGACACTTACCTCACTTCGCAATCAACTCAAAATTCAATCATGGCCTTGCCTTTCGAACAAGCATCCGAACCAATACAATCTAGCAAATTATTAACCAAACAATTCAAATTAAGCTTTAGAAACTACTCACGAATGAAAGAGTTTCAATTTAGATCATTATTAAAAAAGTCAACAAAGGTAAATCCCCAGGCCCGCTTGGTCAAAACCCGAGGTTCGGACCTAAACCCTATTACCCATTCACCCCCGGGCCCGGTTATGCAATTTGTTTAGAAATCCAACCTTAATTCGAGGTCTAAATTCCAATTTTACAAAAAATTCTAATTCTACCTAAATCCCCAATTTTTACCATGGAAGTCCTAAATTTAAGGTTGAAATCTTATGAAGTGTATTGGGTAATTGAAAGAAAATAGGTTAGAATCACTTACCAATGAATTGAGGAAGAAAAGCTATTGGAAAAATCGTCTCTAGGGTGTTTAGGATTGAGAATTTGAGAGAATGGGTTAAAATCCCGTCTATCTCAGCTTTTGACCAGGCGCAAATGTCACAATTGTGACCTGGCGTTGGCAATTGCGAACCCCGCAAATGTGAGACATACTTCGCAAATGCGAAGAAGCTCCATCTCTGCAATCATCGCATTTGCGATGATTGTTTCGCAAATGCGAACTATGGTCATTCGCAAATGCGACCCTTTTGATCGCAAATGCGACCTCAGATGACCCAACCCCTCTTCGCAATTGCGAACATGACAGCAATTTGTTTTTTTGCAACTGCAAACACTAACCTCGCAATTGTGAGGTCACAGACCTACACCAGAAAATATTTTTCACAAGCTATTTTCTAAGTCTAAAACCACTCTAAAGCCTATCTGAAACTCACCTAAGCCCTCGGGGCTCCAAACCAAACATGCATACAAGTCCAAAGACATCATACGAACTCCTCACTCGCACAATCAAAAAAACCAAAATAACACCTAAAACTACGAATCGGACAACAAAACGAATGAAATTTTCAATAAAACTTAAGAACTTTCATTTTGACAACCGGACATCCGAATCACATCAAATCAACTCTGTTTTGCTCCAAATTTTGCAGACAAGTCATAATTGCAATAATGAACATATACCAAGCTCCAGAACCAAAATCAAGACCCGGTAGCAATAAAGTCAAACTGCGGTTAAATTTATAAATTCTTTAAACCTTTAAAATTTAAATTTTCAACAAATTATAATAACCCGAGGTGGGGACCTCCTAATTCGATTCCGGGCATACGCCCAAGTCCCAAATCACGATATGGACCCACCGGGATTGTCAAAACACAAATCCGGATTTGCTCAAAATATTGACCGAAGTTAACTCAAATGAATTTTTAAGGCACGAATTCACATTTTAACCAATCATTTCACATAAGAGCCTTTCGAAAAAAGTTACGAACTATGCACGCAAATCGAGAAAGGATAAAAGGAACTATTTGAAGTTTCAAAACACAGAATTAAGGGTTAAAATTCTCGATAACCTATCAGGTCATCACAAGATTGAAGCAAGGCAAGAAACTCACCACTAAGTCTCCGTAGAAGTGTGGCTGCGCGCCCGAGTAACCACTGGCAGTACCTGTCTCAGTACCTGCACATTCAATGCAGAAGTGTAGCGTAAGTACGTAAACTAACACGTACCCAGTAAGTATCTAGTCTAAACTCGAAGAAGTAGTAACGAGTGGTCGACTTGACACTTACTAGTGGTCAAACAGCAATAGAAATACATAAAATAGACATAGAGAATGTACAACAAGTAGCAACGAAACATATAAAAATAATTATAGTAATTTCCCACATGAGTCTATATCAAGTCACTAAATATGTCATAACCTGCCTTAAAGGCACTAACTCAACTATTACCAAACCAAATCTAGTCTCAAGTATTAAGCACCAAGCTGCCGAGGCGAACGGTCCGATCCCATAGGAATAGTGGTACTCAGTATTGCCGATGTGAACGGCCCGATCCCATAAGAATAGTGTTACCATACTGTCGAGGTAAACGACTTGATCCCATAAAAGTAATTTAATGCACTGCTGACATGAATGACCTGATTCCATAAGAGTAATTTAATACACTACCGAGGCGAATAGCCTGATCCCATAAGAGTAGAGAAACTTACCTCGCTCGTGGAAGTACATATGATTCGAGAAGACATAGATCCATAGTTCATCAAAGGAAATTCAGTATCTTTATTCTAATCTTCATTCTCAGTCATAATCAAGGAAAGCAATACACATGATAGATACAAATAGCACAAATAAGGCATGATGTGAATCTAAATCTACTCGGACATAACATGGATATAGCTACGTACGGACTCTCGTCACCACGTGGATACGTATCTCCCCATAACAAGTAGCACACAACAATTAATACACCTAAGGGGATAAATTACCTCTTACAAGGTTAGGCAAGAGACTTATCTCGCTTTCAAGTCCACTAACCGACTCTTTAACCTACTAGAACTCCTCAAACGAAGCCGAGCAATCCGAAGCTAATCAAAAGTCGTATAAACTAATCAATAAGTGCTCAGAAGTTCATAATTTAACCACTAGAGTAATTACCCAACCCGATTTGGAAGGTTCCTAAAATTCACCCTCAAGCCCAGTTGCCTGAATTTCGAAAATTTTCGTAAACAAATATTACCCATAACCTCACGAATACAAATATATAATTTTTACTCTATTCCATAATCATTTTCTTAGCCTAATCCCATTTATATCAAAACCTAGGTTTTTCAACTTCGTGCTTAATTGAGTTAGGGCCTTCACGGCCAGTTATAAGATGTTGGTGATGTGTTACGGACTCCTGTTGTATTTGTTGTAGTTAATTTTGTTTGTCTCATTGATACTTGTTGTATGCTCACCATGTTGACTTTATGCACTTTTATTATTATTATTGACCTTAGTAAGTGTCAAGTCGACCCCTCATCAATACTTTTTCGAGGTTAGACTAGATACTTACTGGTTACGCGTTGTTCTCCGTACTGACACTATATTTTTGCACTGATGTGTAGGTACTGAGACAGGTTCCACCAATGGTCACGCGGGTGCGTAGCCGATCATCTACGGAGACTTAGCGGTGAGATGTTTGCCTTGCTACGATCCGCAGCACCGGAGTCTCCTTCCACCATATTTATTATTCATGTCTATTTCTTTCTGATAGAATTTTTAATAGTTTTGTATATTCTCTAGATTTCTCATGTACTTGTGACACCGGGTTTTGGAAATTTGTAGCATTTATGTACTGCTATACTCGTTATTTTTACCACCCTAGAGTATGCACTTATTATGTTGGTATTTTTTTTAAATATTTGTCACAGTTGAACGAACTCTATTTTAAAGTGTTCTCTAAAAAGGAAAGACTTTTGTATTAAATTGTTAAAAAGGGGTCAATCAATTGTAGATACACTTGTGGGCTTGCCTAACGGCGGAGTTAGGTGCAGTCTCGGCCTATTACGGATTTGGGTCGTGACAGTCTCAGTACCTGCACATTCAAAGCCGAAGTGTAGCGTGAGTACGTAAAACAACGCGTACCTAATAAGTATCCAGTCTAACCTTAAAGAAGTAGTGACGAGTGGGCGACTTGATACTTAGTAGTGGTCAAACAGTAATAAAAATACATAAAGTAGACATGGAAAATGTACAATAAGTAGCAACGAAACAGAAAAAAACAATTACCGTAATTCCCCGCATGAGGCTATATAAAGTCACTAAACATGTCATAACCGGCCTTGAAGATGCTAACTCAACAAACCAAATCTATTCTCGAGTATTAAGCACAAAGATGCCGAGGTGAACGGTCTGATCCCATTGGAATAGTGGTACTCAGTACTGCCGAGGTGAACGACCTGATCCCATAAGAATAGTGTTACCATACTGCCGAGGCGAATGGCCTGATCCCATAAGAGTAATTTAATACACTGTTGAGGCAAACAGCCTGATCCCCTAAGAGTAATTTAATACACTGCTGAGGCGAATGGCCCCATCCTATAAGAGTAGAGAAACTTACCTCGCTCGCGAAAGTACATGTGAGTCGAGAAGACACAGATCCATAGTTCATCAAATATTTTCCAAAGTAAGAGGATAACTAAGTATATTTATTATAATCCTTATTCTCAGACATAATCAAGGAAATCAATACACATGATAGATACAAATAGCACAAATAAGGCATGATGTGAATCTAAGTCTATCCGAGCATAACATGGATATAGCTACGTATGGACTCTCGTCACCACGTGTGTACGTAGCTCCCCACAACAAGTAGCACACAATAATTAATACACCTAAGGGGATAAATTTCCTCTTACAGGATTAGGCAAGGGACTTACCTCGCCTTCAAGTCCGCTAACCGGCTCTTTAACCTCACTAGAACTCCTCAAACGAAGTCGAGCAATCCAAAGCTAATCAAAAATCATATAAACTAATCAATAAGTGCTCAGAATTTCATAATTTAACGACTAGAGTAATTACCCAACCCGATTTGGAAGGTTCCTAAAATTCACCCTCGAGCCCAGCTACCCGAATTTCGGAAATTTTCAAAAATAAATATTACCCATAACCTCACGAATACAAATATATAATTTCTACTCAATTGCATAATTATTTTCTTGGCCTAATCCCATTTATATCAAAACCTAGGTTTTCCAACAAAATCCTAAAATTTTCTCATTTTAAATGTTAAAATCTACCCATAATCTATGTATTTAACTTACATTAGGAAAGAATCACTTACCTTATAGTGCTTGATGAATCCCTCCCTTCCCCAAGAAGATCCAAATTCGTCCAACACAATAAGAAATGTGAAAACTAAGCCTAAGTCCCGACTTTAAAATATATTCTGCCTAGTGATTCCTTCTTCACGGTCACGATAGGTCACCCGCGATCTCGAATGAAAAATGCCCAAGCCTGGAAAATTTTCCTTCGCGAAACCGAGACCAAACTCACGAACGCGAAGTCTTAGCTAACATGACCATCGTGAACGCGACAGCGTCAATGATAATGCAAAGGCCTTTAATAGACCCCCTCCCCAGCAAGCCTCACACTTCGCGATCGCGAAGGCCTAATAGCAAATGCGAAGGCCAGTGGCCCAGGGCATCGCGAACGTATTCACTCACCCGCAAACGCATAGGAAAAAATTCCACCTAGACCTATTCCTTCATCGCGAACGCGATTCCTTCATCGTGAACGCGATTCCTTCTCCGCATTCGCGAAGAAGGAAACAAAATAGCATTTTCTGAAAATATTGACTTAGCTCCGGGTAGTCCGAAACACACTTGAGCCACTCAGGACCCCGTCCAAATGCATCAACAAGTCCATAAATAATACGGATCTATTCGAATCCTCGAAACACGTAAAAAAATATCGAGACTATTAATCGCACCTCAAAATTAAATTGATCAACTTATGAACTTCAAACGTTTTAACTAGATCTGAACGCGCCGAATCATATTTAGGCACTTCGGAATGATGCCAAATTTTGCGTACAAGTCATAAATTACCATACAGATATATTCCCAGGCTCAAAATTTCAAACAAAACTCGATTACATCAAAGTCTACTTCAAACCAAATTTAAAGAACTTGAAAACCTTCAATGCACCAACTTTCAACATTAAGCGTCGAAATGCTCTCAGGACACCCGAAATTCGATCTGAAGACATATCCAAGTCCAAAATCACCATACAAATCTATTGGAACCATCAAATTCCGATTCCGAAATCGTTTACTCAAAATATTGACTCAAGTCAAACTTGGTCATCTTAGGCCACTATTAAGGAACTAAGTGTTCTAATTTCAACCCGAACTTTTCAAATCCAAGCCAACCATCTTCACAAGTCATAAAATGGGAAAAGCACATACGGGATGTCTTAATTAGGAGAACGGAAATCTAGAAAGCAAAACAACCGATTGGTTCGTTGCAACAGTAATCGAAAATTTCTTACTATTGTTTTGTAGCCGGAATTAGTAGTTGGAGAAGAGCAATTTTCTGGTAGTGTAAGAAATTAAGATGTAATCCATTCAATTCAAAACATCTTAAACGTCTTATTTTATTGATCAGCAATACACATCCTTTTTTATGACAAAATAGAGAAACTATAGAACTATTGAGTAAAATAGGAAATTAAAAATGAAAATCAACATGTAAAACTTTAAATTATTATGAGTGATGTAAGCCTATATGTGAGTAATGTAATACTATAACATTATACTCAATAATAGCATCCCCATTGGTTATGTTGAACCAACCGGTCTTTGTAGTGGCAATTCGCTGAGCCAACCGAAAAACTCCAGAATTACTGACGATCGGTATTTCACGGTACTGATTAAACATAGGATTCCGACCGAGTACACTCAATGTACTATCATTGAACTTACAACTGGTGAACACAAAGTTGAGATTTATGTGAAGGGCACCTTCTTTTTGATCAGTTGAACCATATATTCCTTGGGCTCGGCCCACTATTATTGAATTGGGCTCTGGCCCAACTGTTAATGGGTCATCCATCATTGCAACAAATCCAAACAAAGTTGGGGATTTAGCAATTGTATTGGACTAGCTATTTGAATTACAATTGGATTCTTACCTCTGAGTATGTCGTGGAAATAAAAATAAAATTTGGTTACCTTTTTGCTTTGCATGGGGAAGTTTTTCGAACTATTTTTCAATAGCCTTGAGTCCTCAGTCAACGCCTTGAACCATTGGCATGGCCATAACAATGAAGCAAATGAATAGAACTAGGCTCCTTTTATCCATCTCTTCTTTCTTTTCGTCTCTCCCACTTAGTTAATTGAGAAGGAATAATGCATTGCATATACAAATATATTATGAGTATTGTAATATACGTGGCCTACTTTTGGCCATAGACTATGTTCCTTGTTGTCTTTTTTGTGGTCTTTTATTGGCCACTTTGTTGGATATTTTATGTCCATTCATTAAAGGCCTTGCTGGCCAATCATATTCCATACATGACTATCTCATTTTCTTATAAATTGGCTGGCAAATGTCTATATGAAATACACCAAAGTTTGAGACAAATGTCTCTTGTCTTTCCTTTCTTTCATTATTGAGTATTTTGTAAGAGATTGAGTGTTGGAAAATACTTGTGTAAATCCTTTCTTTGGAGTGATCTTGTAACGTTATTCTCTTGGGGTATTTGTGACTATTTACTGTATTTACTATAATTTTATAATCTCTTTTATATTCTTATTGGTATAGTAAAATTTATTTTCTTTACGTGTGGACGTAGGTCACTTTGACCAAACCATGTTAATTTGGGTCAAGCCTGCACGGTTTCACCAAAAGGCCTCATACAGTTGTGTAAATATGAACCTTTCTACATATATTATTTTGTGCAATTAAGATAGCTTGATAATTATTTCTAAACTATATATCCATTTAGATAATTATTTCTAAACTATATATCTATTTATATCATTGGTTGATTTTTGTTGTTATCATTGCTAGTTGTTTTTCAGTACTATTGTATATTACTATATTGCACATGTTATTTGACTGTGAGTGTCTTGAACCGCAATTGGATTCATACCTCTGAGTATGTTGTGGAAATAAAAATGAAATTTGGTTACCTTTTGCTTTGCATGGGGAAGTTTTTCGAACCGTTTTTCAACAACCTTTGGTCCTAAATCAACGCCTTGAACCATTGGCATGACATAACAATGAAGCAAATAAATAGAACTAGGCTCCTTTTCTCCATCTTTTCTTTCTCTTCGTCTCTCCCACTTAGTTAATTGAGATGGAATAATGTATTGCAGATACAAATATATTATGAGTATTGTAATATACGTGGCCTACTTTTGGCCATAGAGTAAGTTCCTTGTTGGCTTCTATGTCGTCTTTTATTGGTCACTTTGTTGGACATTTTATGTTCATTCATTAAAGGCCTTGGACAATCATATTCCATACATGACCTTCTCATATTCTTTTAAATAGGTTGGCAAATTTCCATATCAAATACACCAAAGTTTGAGACAAACGTCTCTTGTTTTCATTTCCTTTCATTATAGAGTATTTTGTAAGCGATTGAGTTTTAGGAAATACTTGTGTAAATTCTTTCTTTGGAGTGATCTTGTAAGGTTATTCTCTTGGGGTATTTGGGGCTAATTAGAATATTTACTCTAATTTTGTAATTTCTTTTGTACTCTTATTGATAAAGTGAAATTGCTCCTCTTCGCATGTGGACGTAGGTCACATTGACCAAACCACGTTAAATTGGGTCAAGCCGGCACGGTTTCACCAAAAGGCCTCACACAGTTGTGTGCATATGATCTTTCCTACATACATTTTTTTTGTGTAATTAAGATAACTTGATAATTATTTCTAAACTATATATCCATTTAGATGATAATTATTCAAACATTCATATTAGATGAGTAGTTAGCAACATAACTACCGCATGATCTTATTTGATATCTATACACAATGGAAAAATATATTGTATAATTGCTATCACAGACTGTTTAATATCATCTAATTAGTTGCCCGCATGATTTTTACAATATACCAGCTTTCAGTTCCAGATAATAACGACTTTTTATTTTCATTACATCTACCAGTACATAGTCATAACATATTTTTAGGTGTTAGTTAATTGTGTATATCTCAGTTCGTTGAATATATATGTTTAGATTATTTAGTATCTTAAACATATCCAACGGTATCAGAAAATCACAGTTTTCCAACTACTAAAATAGTCGTATAGTAGTTGCAATGTCCAATTTTCCGACTACATTCTGATCGTTTTGTATAGTCGGAAAATGATACGTCGGAAAATAAATTCAGACTACTGTACTCGAAAATTTCTACCTTTTTTAACTTCATGTCCGACAACTACAGTCGAAACTGTAGTCGGATAATATTTATAAAAATTACTAAAATATTAGTTATTATTTTACGACTACTGTAATCGAAAATTTCCTACTACTGTTTTGTAGTTGGGATTAGTAGTTGGAGAAGAGCAATTTTCTGGTAGTGTAAGAAATTAAGATGCTATCTGTACAATTCAAAACATTTTAAATGTCTTATTTGATTGATCAACAATACACATCCTTATTGTTAGGACAAAATAGAGAAACTATAGAACTATTGAGTAAGATAGAAAATTACAAATGAAAATGTAACGACACGACCGGTTCTTTTGAGAATTTGCATTTTCTTCAACTATTTGAAGCCTTGAGCAGCATCGTATGATGTATTATAACTTGTGTGAATCGTCAATTTTGATTTTCAGGTGATTCGAAAGTGATTTGAAAGAATGAATTTTATGATTGAAGTTCTAAGTTGTAAGAGTTGACCAAGTTTGACTTTTTTAATATTTGACCTCGATTCGGAGTTTTGACGTTTTCATTAAGTCCGGATGGTGATTTTGGACTCAATCGTATACCCGGATTTGCATTTGGATATTTCTAGAAGGTTTCGGTGCTAATTGGCGAGAGTTGGGAATTTGAAGGTTTAAAAGGTTCATAAGTTTGACCGGGAGTTGACTTGATGAAATCGGGTTCGGATTATGGTTTAGGTAATTGGAATAGCTTTGTTATGTCATTTTGGACTAGTGTGCAAAATTTGAGTTCATTCTGAGTTGATTTGATATGTTTCGGTGCGAATTTTGAAAGTTAAAAGTTCATTAAGTTTGATTTGAGGTGCGATTCATCGTTTCGATATTGTTATATATGATTTGAGGCCTCAAATAGATCCGTTTTAGGTTATGGGACTTGTTGGTATATTCGGACGGGGTCCCGAGGGGTTCGGGCAAATGTCGGATTGATTTCGGACCATTTTTTGTCACGACCCAATTTCACTTATAGGTCGTGATGGCGCCCAACGTCACTGCTAAGCAAGCCAACTAATGAATTAAATATATATTTTCTTATTTAATAAGTTTTCGAGTAATTAAAATTTCCTTATTTGCAAGATATAAGAAAATAAAAGGTTTAAATAAATAAAACCAAGTAATAGTTCAAAATCACAAATCTACTAGCGTGTGTGCCAAGACCTGGTATCACAAGTGTATGAGCATCTAGTAGATTATACAAAACTCAACTAATGTCGGAACATGAAATAAACATAATACAAATACAAAGGAGAGGCTCTAGGAGCTGCAGAATGGCTCATAAAGCAGCTCACCACTAAGCCTCGGGATATCTGGGATACGCGCAGGTTGGACCGCCTAATGCACATGTCTCAGATCCTGCACCAAAAAATGTAGTATGAGTACGTAAACAACGTATACCCAGTAAGTATCAATCTAATCTCGAATAAGTAGTGACGAGAGGTCGACTTCGACACTGTCAATAATACTAAGATAGGAATATTTAAATAAATACGGTTTATGGGAATAACAACAAATTTCCTTAACAAGCAAGAATAAATAATTCTTTCACAATTTAATAATTTTCAATAAGTCATTTATCTTCACAAGCTGCAATAATAATGTCAAGACACCGTGTAATTATTATTATTAAGCACGATTTATGCCGAGGTCCTACGGCCCGATTCGGAATAATGTGTACACTGCCGAGGATCGAGCGACATGAACCATAGATGCATTTATCTACTGCCGAGGCGTTCGGCCCGCTTCACGAGAAGAGAAGGATATTTTATAAGAATTTGACTTAAATATTTTTGAGGTTTTATACAAAAATAATATGAATTTCACTAGCGATCTTTCACAATTTCCCCTACAAATACCAATATAATTTAGGCATTTTAAAACTATCAAGCATGGTGCAAAATTTCCAAAGAGTTCATGAATTGGGTCCTAAACTACCCGGACAATATCATAATAGTAGCTACGCACGGACTCTCGTCACCTCATACGTACGTAGCCCCTCACAATTAGGAACAATTATTTATTTAAAATACCTATGGGGTAAATTCTCTCTTATAAGGTTAGACAAGAGACTTACCTCGTCTCAACGCTCAGCCCGGTCACAATTTTGCGTTAAAGCCTCAATTGGTGCCGAAAATTCGAAACTAGCCAAATGTTATATAATTTAATCAATAAATACTCAAAATTTTATAATTTATCTATTATATTAATTACCCAACCCAAATTGATAAATTTCCTAAAATTCACCCCGGACCCGCATGCCCGGATTCCGGAAAGGTTCAGAGGGAATCGTCACCCATAATCTTAAGAACTCAAATTTATAATTTTTATCACAATTCATAACCATTTTCGTGGTTAAAATATTATTTTTATCAAAACCTAGATTTTTCATCTAAAACCATAATTTTTACTAATTTACATGTTAAACTCTACCCATAATCTAAGTATTTAACTCACAATAGGTAGAATTAACTTACCTCCAAGTTGCTAGGTAAATAGTGTCACGCCCAAACTCGGGGAGCGCGACCGGCGCTCAACCGAGAGTAACCGGCCGAGCAAGACTGTTAGATTTTCTTCTACCCAAACTCATCCATGAATAAGGAGGAGAAGTACTCCATTAATCAAACACTGAAAAGATTTTTTAACAACTTCCTTTTCATTCCCATTAGCAACTTCATTCATAATTTTTAAAATATTATGAGTTTATAGAATTAATGAAAATAAAAAAATATGATTTCCAAATATGAACATTTCTAGTTCAATTCCCAATATCAACCACAACCCACAACCTGTCTACGGAGCCTCTAAGTATAATAGAAGAGTAATATGAAAATGCCGGCAACAAGGCCCCGGCTATACCTCAACCACAAAGTACATGAGAAATAAAAGATACATGACCCCGAAATGAAGTGGGGCTCACCAAATCAGCTGAAAAGAGTATACTGCTATCACTGATCAATGTCACCTGTTGTAGAACCACCTACATCCATTAAAGATACAGCGCCCCCGGCAAAAGGGATGTTAGTACTGTCGAATAGCGCTAGTATGTATAGCTAAAAATTCTCTTTCAAAATAGAATGCCCATATGATCTATACGTGGAATACATAATATAATGTAATTGTAACAACATGTACAAACAAGGCCAATGACAGTAGCACCTTCCTCCCTTATTTTACACATATACATTTCATATACCGTCCTTAGTGTTCACATATAATATTATACACATATGCGTCTCTTAGACCGTTCACAGTATTACCTATATAATACACATGTGTGTTTCATAGACCATTCATAGTGTTTACTTACAGAATACAAATACACCTATTCAAGGCTTGAAAATACAACATGAATATGATAAATCATGGTAACAATAAAAGGGCTTAGATAACCGTCAACGTCGAGCCAATTTACTAAGAGCTCCCATTAATCATTTATAAATAATAATTCGGGGATCCTCTATAACCACCTTCATACAAAGCGGCCCTCCGCCTCACCCCAATAAATGCGGGTGGAGGAGTATCACGATACCACAATCCCAACGCAAGCGGCCCTACCGCCTCACCCCAATATATACGGGTGGAAGTGTATCACAATACCACAATCCCGACATAAGTGGCCCTACCGCCTCACCCCAATATATGTGGGTGAAAGTGTATCATAATACCACAATCCCAACACAAAGCGGCCCTACCACCTCACCCCAATATATGCGGGTGGAAGTGTATCACAATACCATAATCCCAACACAAAGCGGCCCCTACCGCCTAACCCCAATATATGCGGGTGGAGGTGTATCACAATACCAGAATTAAAACAAAAAGCGGCCCTACCGCCTCACCCCAATATATGCGGGTGGAAGTGTATCACAATACCACAATCCCAACAGAAACCGGCCCTACCGCCTCACCCCAATATATGCGGGTGGAGGTGTATCACAATACTACAATTCCAACACAAAGCATCCCTACCGCTTCACCCCAATATATGCGGGTGGAAGTGTATCACAATACCACAATCCCAAGACAAAGCATACCTACCGCCTCACCCCAATATATGCGGGTGGAAGTGTATCACAATACCACAATCCCAAGACAAAGCATACCTACCGCCTCACCCCAATATATGCGGGTGGAAGTGTATCACAATACCATAATCCCAACACAAAGCGGCCCCTACCGCCTAACCCCAATATATGCGGGTGGAGGTGTATCACAATACCAGAATTAAAACAAAAAGCGGCCCTACCGCCTCACCCCAATATATGCGGGTGGAAGTGTATCATAATACCACAATCCCAACACAAAGCGGCCCTACCGCCTCACCCCAATATATGCAGGTGGAGGTGTATCACAATACCATAATTCCAACACAAAGCGTCCCTACCGCTTCACCCCAATATATGCGGGTGGAAGTGTATCACAATACCAAAATTCCAACACAAAATGGCCTTACCGCCTCACCCCCAATATATGTGGGTGGAGGTGTATTACAATACTACAATTCCAACACAAAGAGGCCCTACCGCCTCACCCCAATATATGCGGGTGGAGGTGTAATCCCAATCACAATATCATATATAAACTCAAAGCGCATTGTTTGTCATTACAATTAAGGTCGTAATTACTCATATCATTAGAATACTTCATGTTCATGCTCATCATGGAGAAACACAACTCTTTACATTAGCACATGCATGGTAAATCAATAAGTCGATTTCAATAGCACATGGGCCCAATTCCTTTTCTTAAGGTCCATCGTCATTTAACAAAGGACATCTCCCTTCCATCTCATTATTCACTCCCTTGACCTCTTGAGGCCATTATCTAGGTTCATGACTCTTGGGGACTTAATAATCGAAGTCATTTACATATATTATTTCAGAAGCGTACAACTATAGTTGAAACCATTGGGACATACAACACTTCATAATTCTCACTTAGGTAACGACCATATTTCATGTTCATATTATCATTTACTTGTACTTGCCATGGGTGATCATACAACATTATGAACATTTAGAATATTTAGGAACATCATAGTCTTTACTCGCAAGTACGTAGGGGCTTATAACACATTGGAAACAAAAGTACAAATACATTCATCTCATAACCTTTCACACCATATATCACTTCATTAGTACTTTCAACTACGTACAACATCATTATTTCATTGACTCCCTTGGCTATACATATTATTCTTCATTCATGGCACTATGGCCGCATATCATATTCCGCACTTTCATTCTTTACTTTCAAGGATTATCATCATAAACATCATCATATATAATACTCTTGCAATACCTTTCCCCAAAAAGGCCAATACATAATTTCAACTCATGAATACGTAAAAACTCAAAACATATTGGAAATACCCACCAAGTATAGCATTAGTTAGAACAACCACATTAGGACATGACGTGAGTACATAAGCTTTTGGATAATTCTATTTTTGGAGTCAATTTGGAATAGTTGAATCAAGGCTCATTTCATAATATTTCACACATCATTTCACTTTGTTGGCGCTATTGGCCACAAGTATAACTTTTATTCTTGGCACGGTATTCACACTTTATATCCCTAACTCACTACTTTCACTTTCAAGCATCTATATAGATTACCGACAACAAGGAATCTCTAATCACAACTTTTAGTACACCTATGAGCAATTAAGAGTCTTATGCACATTGAAACTTCTTACACAATTTGGCATAATAGCCTTCACTTGAAACACTACTTGGAGTCATAACATTTTTATACCAAACTCATGCTTTGAACACATTCCCGAAGGATAACATCATATGATAAGAGCATCCGGAACACATTTTGAACATACACCTTTCAACACAAAGCTTATTCGGAATAGTTGATTTATAAAGAATAACTCAGGACTTATAAGAACATCATGGAATTCAATTCTAGGAAAGAAGTTTAGCCAACATACCTTGCTTTGAGCTTTCCTTAAATTACTACAACATTCCGAAAATTCTAGCAATCCCAATCTACATGAGACATAACAAAATTGAACAAAAATTAGGGAGATATTCTTGGTTTCAGCTCCTTTGAGCATTTTATCAAACACTAGGTGTGCAAATTTAGCTACAAGGTTCTTCTACAAGATTTCCTTCACTCCACAACCCAATCTTTACTTATTTTAGCTCAACAATCTTCCCACAAACCTTATTGGTACAAGCATGTATAATTAATACTCTTACACCCAAAAATCATACTCCAAATCACCCATCTTTTACCCCAAACTCGAAATTAAAGACTAGGGGTTTGAATCTTACCTCTTGAGTGAAGATCTTGTGAGATTTCCTTGTTGGATTTCAAGGCTTGAACAAGATCTTGATGAACAAAACACTTCATCTACTTTCTCTCTCTAGAAGACTCTCACTTCCCTCTAAAATAGCAGGTTTTAGGTCAAAAATGACTTAACCCCTCTCTCTACCCGGCCTTGGGGGTATTAAATGAGCTCCTACATGTGCGGCCGTGCACCTGGGCAAGTGGCCGCGCATCTGGCCGCACACCTGAGGCAGAAACTCTCAAATATGGGCGGTGTCCGGATGATAAAGGATAGTAATATCATAATCTTTTAGTAACTCAAGCCACTTGCGTTGTCTCATATTTAGATCCCTTTGTTTGAACAAATGCTGCAAGCTGCGATGATCAGTGTAAACCTCACAGGACACACCATAAAGATAATGCCTCCAGATCTTAAGAGTATGAACTATCGCGGCCAATTCTAAATCATGTACCGGGTAATTCTTCTCGTGGGTATTCTGTTGACGTAAATCATATGCAATAACTCGCCCCTCCTGCATCAATACACAACCTAGGCTAACGCGTGAAGCGTTGCAATACACTATATACATCCCTGAACCAGAAAGCAACACTAACACCGATGCTGAAGTCAATGCGAACTTGAGCTTTTGAAAGCTCACCTCACAATCATTGGACCATCGGAACGGAGCACCCTTCTCGGTCAATTTGGTCAAAGGTGCTGCAATAGATGAAAAGCCCTCCACAAACCGACGATAATAACCTGCTAACCCCAGAAAAATCCTGATCTCAGTCGTCGAGGTGGGACGATGCCTATTCTAAACTGCCTCGATCTTTCTAGGATCAACTTTAATACCCTCGCCCTATATAATATGTCCAAAGAATGCTACAGAGTCTAGCCAAAATTCATACTTGGAGAACTTAGCATATAACTTTTGTCCCTGTTAGGTCTGAAGCACCACTCTCAAATGTTGCTTGTGCTGCTCCATGCTAAGCGAATAGATCAAAATGTCGTCAATGAAGACGATGACAAACAAGTCGATATACGGCCTGAACACCCGGTTCATCAGATCTATAAATATCGTTAGGGCATTAGTCATACCGAAGGACATTACTAGAAACTCATAATGGCCATATCTAATCCGGAAAGCAGTCTTCGGAACATTCGAATCTCGAATCTTCAACTGATAGTACCCCGATCTCAAGTTGATCTTAGAGAACACTCTGGCACCCTACAACTGGTCAAACAAATTATCAATACACGACAACGGATACTTATTCTTAATAGTAACTTTGTTCAATTGGCGATAATCAATACACATCCACATAGTCCCATCCTTCTTCTTCATAAATAATACCGGTGCGCCCCAAGGCGACACACTTGGCCTGACGAACCCCTTTGCTAACAACTCCTTAAGTTGTTCCTTCAACTCCTTCAACTCTTTTGGAGCCATACGGTACGGTGGGATAGATATAGGCTGGGTACTTGGGACCAAATCAATATAGAAATCAATATCACAATCTGGAGGCATGCCTACAAGATCAGAAGGAAACACATCAGAGAACTCTCGGACTACGGGCACCGAATCAATCGCCGGAGTCTCTATCGTAGTATCCCAAACATAGGCCAAATAATCCAAACAACCCTTCTCGACCATGTGTCAAGCCTTCAAAAAGGAAATAACTTGACTAGATGCACTGACAAACAAACCCTTCCATTCCAATCTAGGCAACTCTAGCATCGCCAAGGTAACGGTCTTGGCATGGCTGTTTAGGATGGCATGATATGGAGATAACCAGTCCATTCCCAGGATGATCTCAAAGTTGATCATATCAAGCAACAGACGATATGCTCTAGTTTAGTAACCACAAAATGTTACAATGCAGGACCGGTAGATCCGATCCACAACAATAGAATCACTTAGATGAGTGGACACATAAATAGGGGTACCCAAGGACTGACGAGAAACACCTAGGAAATGAGTAAACAGAGATGACACATATGAATACATAGACCCTGGATCAAATAATACTGAAGCATCTCTACCGCAGACAGAAATAATACATGTGATTACGGTATCTGAGGCCACTACATCTGGTCTGGCCAGAAACGCATAGAATCTAGCTGGAGCGCCACCTGACTAGCCTCTACCTGACTAGCCTCCACCTCTAGAACGGCCCCTACCAACCTTCCCTCCACCTCTGGGCGGTCGGACGGCTGGTGGAACAACCGGTGCTGTAATCATAGGCTTCTGACCCTACTGCACTGCCTTTCCCCGAAGCCTGGGGCAGAATCTCCATACATGACTGAAATCCTTGCACTCGAAACAACCCATCGGTACGATAGACTGCTGACCTAAAGTCTGGATCTGATGGTCTGAATACCCACTGGAGGAACCCTGGATAGCTAGTGGGCGGTAAGAACTCTCTGGCATAGCACTGAAATAAGGTCGCACAGGAGCACCCCGAGGAGGTGGCGGTGCTAGATAAGGGGGCATGCTGGACTGACCCCTCATGAACTAACCTCTACCCCCAGCTGGGGCACCACTGAACTCTCCCGAATATCGAAACCGCTTATCCCTCGCCGCCTTCTCTCGGCTCTGCTGACGGACACCCTCGATCCTCCAAGATATCTTCACAACTAGCTCGTAAGACGTCCCCATCTCTACCTCTCAAGCCATGGTAGCCTGAATACCAGAGTGCAATCCGGCGACAAACCTCAGCACTCTCTCTGTATTGGTAGGTAGTATCATAAGTGCATGGCGAGACAACTCAGAGAACCTCACCTCAAAGTCGGTCACTGACATCTGACCATGTTGGAGTTGCTCGAACTGGAATCGCAACTCTTCCCTCTGAGAGGGTGGAATGTATCTATCCAAGAAGAGGCGTGTGAACTATTCCCAAGTCATGGAAGGAGAACTTACTAGTCTGGCAAGAAGATGTGACTGCCACCACCTACGGGCCCTGCCTTCCAGCTGAAAGGTAGTGAAGCCTACCCCGTGGGACTCTAGTATCCTCATGTTGTGCAGTCTATCCCTACATCGATCAATAAAATCCTGGGGGTCCTCATGTCGCTCACCTCCGAAAGCAGGAGGATGAAACCTGGTCCATCTGTCCAATAGCTTGTGCGGATCACCGGCCACAACTGGTATGGGCTCCGGCGTAGCTACCGCCACTGGCTGAGCTGCACCCACGGGTAGTGCACCCTCGGTCTGATATACCGCAGTTGTATGCCCAGGAGCCTGCACGGTAGAGGTTTGTGCTCCCCCTTCCACCTGAGATGTGGTTGGGTCTGCCGGAAATAAAATGGCTTGAGTCATAGTATCCATGAACCACAGCATACGATCCATGACCTCCTGAAATCTCGGAGCGGTTATGAAATCTACCGGAGTTGGCTCTGCCGCAGGCACCTCTCCTTGCTCCTCAATAATAGGATCCTCTACTGGATCCAATGGCGGCATAGTTGGAGCAACTCTGGGACGTCCTCATCCCCTACCATGGGCTGGAGCCCTCCCCCGACCTCTGCCTCGACCTCTAGCAATAGGGGGAGCAGCTCTTTCCTGGTCTGGAACCTCCGTAGAGCGCGTTCTCACCATCTATGAGAGAATAAGGGAAAGATACATAGTATTACGTCAACTGTATGATAGAATATGAAGAAAGGTAGTTTCCTAACACCCTATAGCCTCTCGAAAATAAGTACAAACGTCTATGTACCGATCCGCAAGACTCTATTAGGCCTGCTCATAACTTGTGAGACCTACGTGAACCTAGTGCTCTGATACCATGTTGTCACGACCCAATTTCACTTAAAGGCCATGATGGCGCCCAACGTCACCGCTAGGCAAGCCAACTAATGAATTAAACATATATTTTCTATTTTAATAAGTTTTCGAGTAATTAAACTTTCCTTATTTGAAAGATTTAAGAAAATAAAATGTTTAAATAAATAAAACCAAGTAATAGTTCAAAATCACAATTCTACTAGCGTGTGTGCCAAGACTTGGTGTCACAAGCGTATGAGCATCTAGTAGATTATACAAAACTCAACTATTGCCTGAACATGAAATAGACAGAATACAAATATAGAGGAGAGGCTCTAGGAGCTGCAGAACGTCTCAAAAAGTAGCTCACCACTAATCCTCAGGATATCTGGGATGCGCGCCGGTAGGACCGCCTAATGCACCTGTCTCAGATCCTGCACCAAAAGGTGTAGCAAGTGAAGTATGAGTACGTAAACAACGTGTACCCAGTAAGTATCAAGTCTAATCTCGAAGAAGTAGTGACGAGAGGTCGACTTCGACACTTACTATGGGTCAATAATATTAAGATAGGAATATTTAAATAAACACGATTTATGTGAATAATAACAAATTTCCTTAACAAGCAAGAATAAATAATTCCTTCCCAATTTAATAATTTCCAATAAGTCATTTATCTTCACAAGCTGTAATAATAATGTCAAGACACCATGTAATTGTTATTATTAAGCGTGATTTATGTCGAGGTCGTACGACCCGATCCGTAATAATGTGTACACTGCCGAGGGTCAAGCGGCATGAACCATAGATGAATCTATCTACTGCCTAGGCGTTCGGCCTGCTCCACAAGAAGAGAAGGATATTTTATAAGCATTTGACTTAAACATTTTTTAAGTTTTATACAAAAATAATACGAATTTCACTAGCGAACTTTCACAATTTCTCCAACAAATACCAATATAATTTAGGCATTTTTAAACTATCAAGTATGGTGCAAACATTCCAAATAGTTCATGAATTGGGTCCTACACTACCCGGACAATAGCATAATTATAGCTACGCATGGACTCTCGCCACCTCGTACGTACGTAACCCCCCACAATTAGGAACAATTATTTATTTAAAACACCTATGGGATAAATTCTCTCTTACAAGATTAGACATGAGACTTACCTCATCTCAAAGATCACTTCCCGGTCACAATTTTTCGTTAAAGCCTCAATTGGTGCCGAAAAATCCGAAACTAGCCAAATGTTATATAATTTAATCAATAAATACTCAAAATTTCATAATTTATCTATTACAGTAATTACCCAACCCAAATTGGTAAAATTCTTAAACTTCACCCCTAGCCCACGTGCATTTCGAAAATATTCGGAGGGAATCGTCACCCATAACCTTAAGAACTCAAATATACAATTTTTATCCTATTCCATAACCATTTTCGTGGTTAAAATCTCATTTTTATCAAAACCTAGGTTTTTCATCTAAACCCACAATTTTCACTAATTTACATGTTACAATCTACCCATAATCTAAGTATTTAACTCACAATAGGTAGAATTAACTTTACTCCAAGTTGCTAGGTGAATACCCTTCTCAGGAAGCTCCAAAATCGCCCCAAAAATGAAGCAAATGAGTCAAAAATACTCAAACCCCGACTTAAATGAAGGTTCTGCCTTATGTGATTTTCGCACCTGCGGAGGTACGGCCACTTCTGCGGTCCCGCATCTACGAAAAAAATTCTCGCAGATGCGGTCTCCTCCAGTTGGGCCAAATTCCGCACCTACGGACTATTTGCCCGCTTCTGCGGCTAGGTCGCTTTTGCGGCTCCTCCCTCGCACCTGCGCGCTTGCAGGTGTGCCCAATGGCTCCGCTCTTGCGGCTTCTGAGCTGCCCCCGCTGGACCGCTTCTACAGCTTCTTGCTCACATCTGCGAGCTCGCACTTGCGGTTGTCCATGCGCAGGTGCGGTTACACCAGAAGCTGGAAGCTTCAACCATTGCTCCTAAGTCCAAAACTTGGTCTGAGCCTCGTCTGATTAACACCCGAGGCCCCCAGGGCCCCGCCCGAATATACCAAAAAATTTGAAATCATAAAACGGACTTGCTCGAACCCTCAGAATGCATAAAAAAATATCAAAACTAAGAATCATACCCCAAACCAAATTGATTCAACTTGGAAATTTCAAGTTTTTCAAACTTACTCCGAATGCGCCGAAAGATACTTAAACTACTCGGAATGGCACCAAATTTTGCGTGCAAGTCTTAAATTACCATACTAAACTATTCTCAGGCATGGAACTCCAAACGGACCTTGATTACTCCAAAACCTACTCCAAACCAAACTTGAAGAACTTTAAACCTTCAAATAGCCAACTTTCACTATTAAGCGCTAAAACGCTCTCGGGTCGTCCAAAACCCAATTCGAATATACGCCCGAGTACAAAATCATTATATGAACCTATTGGAACCGTCAAATCTCAATTCTGGGGTCGTTTACTCAAAATGTTGATCGGAGTCAAACTTATCCTTTATAAAGCCAAACTAAGGAACCAAGCATTCCGTTTTCAATCCAAACCCTTCAAATTCCTGAACTAACTATCCCCTCAAGTCATAAAACAGTAAAAGCACATACGAGGAGTCTTATTTAGGGGTATGGGGTTCTAGAAGGCTAAACGACCGGTTGGGTCGTTACATGTTTCTTCATGTTTTCATTGTTGGTTGCTGTTGGTTTCTGATGCCTCGACTATCCTTCGCGATCGTGAAGATTAGTATGCTATCGTGTAGATGAAATCTGGAGCTGGGCATTATCTTCATCACGGTTGCGATTAGATGGTCTCATTTGCGTAGAGTTGGGATGTTCTTCATCTCGTTCGTGTAGTGTTTGGGACTGAGCTGGGCAGAATACAGGTTATCTCTTTGCGTTTGCGAAGTTGTTTCCGCGAACGCATAGTTCTGTCAGTCTTGTGTATCACTTTCGCGAGTCTGTTGCTACGATCGCATAGTGTAATTATTTAGGAGCAGTGCTTTTTCTTCTTCACGATCGCGATGGTATTTCCACGATCGCGATTCATTGATTTGCCTAGTGATTATAAGCACTCTAATTTTGGGGGTTTCAACCATATTTACATATTTGGAGCTCTGGAGCTCGGATTGAGACGATATTTGAAGCGATTTTCACCATAAGGAGTGGGGTAAGTGTTCTCTACTCGTTTTGAATTTTATTTCATGAATCTATTCTCATTTTTGGCATTTGGTTGATGAATTCAAAAGAGAAATTTGGGGGGTTTTGTCTAACGTTTCATATAGTGAATTTTTTAGTTTTGAACGTCGATTCGGAGTCGGATTTGAGTGAAACTAGTATGATTGGATTTGTATTTGAATGGGTTATCAGATTTCGTAAGTTTTATAGGGTTCCAAGGTGCGGGCCCGGGTTTGAAATTTTGGTTGACTTTGGAGTTTTTGATTAAAGATTCAACCTTTATCAATTGGGTTGTTTTCTTATGCATTATTTGATGTATTTGAGTTGCTTTTGGCTAGTTTCGAGCCGCTCGGAGGTCGGTACGCGCGAGATATCATTTTTGGAGCATCGTTTGGCTTGCTCGATATTGGATTTGGCTTATTCACGGTAAGTAACACTTATAAACTTAGTGCAGAAGGTATGAACCCCTAAATGTACGTATTATGTGTTGGTGTTGAGATGACGAGCATGCTAGGTGACAGGCGTGTGGGTGTGCACCATGTGAATCATGACTAGATTTATTCTGTGGTACTATGTAGTGACCTAATCTTGTTTCTAATCATAAAATTTCTACGTGCTAGAGTAATTGAACTGTGATCCATGTTAGAAACCATGTCTAGGCTATATGCTTATCATGTTTAGACCCACTAAGGTCATTTCTGTTGTTGAGTCATTTTCTTACATTGCAATTACATACTCAATCATACGGATTCATTTGCATATCATATCTCAGTCTCTGTTTTCATTTATTGATACATCATATCATCATTTTTGGGATGATTTTCATGACATTGTGAGACCGAGAGACTGGAGAGATTGATGACTGAGTTGAGGCATGAGAACCAGTTTGTCAGTGATATTGATGGGATCGGGCTGCATGCCGCAACATGTATTATTGATTCATGATGGGATTGGGCTACACGACGCAACATGTATTATTGATTCATGATGGGATCAAGTTACACGCCGCAGCATGTATTTTTGATTCATGATGGGATCAGACTGCACGCCGCAGCAAACTTTATTGATCCATGCCATGATTGGCTTATTATAGCGCTTGGGCTAGATCTGCCCCTCCAGAGTCTGTACACCCACAGTGAGCGCAGTTGTTATTGATTCATTTGGGTTGGATCTGCCCTGGGTTGGATCTGCCATGTTCAGTGCTGAGTGATTGAGTGATTGAGCGTTATGAATGGGAGTGTGAAACTGTGATATTGAGTACTCTAAGAGTATGAGTACATGAATTTATCACTATGATACATTGCATCTGACATGCATACTTGACAAGCAAGCATAGAGATGCATTTCTCCATGTTTCACGATTTTGTGACATTTATGACTTCACATGCAAATTGACATATAGACATAGAGATGTACTTTCCTCATGCTATCTGAAATTAAATCATGTTATTTGTTGTTGAAAGTTTTTGGGAAAATCAAAGGTTTCTGACTTACTTATATTTTTATGATTTCGTTGAAGGATTTGGGTGTTACTGTTATATCTGAAAAGCATGACTATTTTCCGTAACTGTGAATGAGCTGGGCATTATATCTCTGAGTTATTTTTTTTATCACTCTTATTATATTGTTATGAACTGTTGTTGGCTATTGGTGTTGGACTCCGACCTTTGTCCCAGCTCGTCACTACTTTCAACCTAATGTTAGGTTTGTTACTTATTGAGTACATGGGATCGGTTGTACTCATACTACACTTAAATACCTTGCGTACAGATTTTCGATGCTAATGTTGTTGTGTATGGCGGGAGCAAGCATTTAATACGTACATACGTTCCGGTTATTGCTGCCTTTTGTTCTTGGTAGCTTTAGAATTATTAAGTTGTTCATGTAGATTTCAAACAGGTGATGTATTTATTTCATACCAGCTTTGTAAACTCTAAATCTTAAAACTCATGATTTGTACTATCAGTCTTTAGGAATTCTTTGTATAGAAGTGCAGTTATATTATCATTACACTTCTCAGTAAATCTCAATGAATTGGATTATTATTGCTAATTGTCTTACCTAGCCGGTTGGGTTAGGTATCATCACGACTAGTTGGATTTTGCATCTTGACAGAAAATCAACATGTAAAACTTTAAATTACTGTGAGTAATGTACGACTATATGTGAGTAATGTAAGACTATAACATTATACTCAACAATAGAATCCCCATTGGTTATGTTGAACCAAACAGTCTTTGCAGGGGCAATTCGCTGAGCCAACCGAAAAACTCCAGAATTACTGATGATCGGCATTTCACGATACTCATTGAACACATGATTCCATTGAGCTTACCACTGGTGAACACAACGTTGAGGTTCATGAGAAGGGCACCTTCTGTTTTATCACTTGAACCATATATTCCTTGGGCTTGGCCCACTATTGTTGAATTGAGATCTGGCCCAACTGTTAATGGGTCGTCCATCATTGCAACAAACCGAAACAAAGTTAGGGATTTTGCAGTTGTATTGGACTGGGCTATTTGAACTGCAGTTGGATTCTTACCTCTGAGTATGTCGTGGAAATAAAAATGAAATTTGGTTACCTTTTGCTCTGCATGGGGAAGTTTTGTGAACCATTTTTCAACAGCCTTGGGTCCTAAGTCAACGTCTTGAACCATTGGCATGGCCATAACAATGAAGCAAAGAAATAGAACTATGCTCCTTTTCTCCATTTATTCTTTCTCTTCGTCTCTCCCACTTAGTTAATTGAGAAGGAATAATACATTGCATATACAAATATATTATGAGTATTGTAATATATGTGGCCTACTTTTGGCCATAGACTATGTGCCTTGTTGGCTCTTTTGTGGTCTTTTATTAGCCACTTTGTTGGACATTTTATGTCCATTCATTAAAGGCCTTGTTGGCCAATCATATTCCATACATGACCATCTCATTTTCTTATAAATTGGCTGGCAAATGTCCATATAAAATACACCAAAGTTTGAGATAAATGTCCCTTGTCTTTCCTTTCTTTCATTATAGAGTATTTTGTAAGAGATTGAGTGTTGGAAAACTCTTGTGTAAATCCTTTCTTTGGAGGGATCTTGTAACCTTATTCTCTTGGGGTATTTGGAACTAATTAGTGTATTTACTATAATTTTATAATCTTATTTGTATTCTTATTGGTATAGTGAAATTATTTTTCTTCGTGTGTGGACGTAGATCACTTTGACCGAATCACGTTAAAATAAGTCAAGCCTGCACGGTTTCACCAAAAGGCCTTACACAGCTGTGTGAATATGAACCTTTCTACATATATGTTTTTGTGCAATTAAGATAACTTGATGATTATTTCTAAACTATATATCCATTTAGATGATAATTATTCAAACATTTATATTGGATGAGTAGTTTGCAACATAACTACCACATGATCTTATTTGATATATATACACAATGAAAATATATATTGTATAATTGCTATCACAGACTGTTTAATATCATCTAGTTAGTGGCCCACATGATTTTTATAATATGCCAGCTTTCACTTCCAAATAATAACGACCTTTTGTTTTCATTACATCAACCAATACATAGTCATAACATATGTTTTGTTTTTAATTAATTGTGTATATCTCAGTTCATATATATTTGTTTAGATTATTTAGTACCTTAAACATATCCGACGGTGCCAGAAAATCACAGTTTTCCGACTACTAACATAGCCAAAAAGTAATCGCGAAGCCAAATTTTCCAACTACATTCTGACTGTTTTGGTATAGTCGGAAAATGGTACGTCGGAAAAAAATTTCATACTACTGTACACATAAATTTCTACCATTTTTTTACTTCGTGTCCGACCACAGTAGTCGAAAACATTAATTCGCGGAATTTTCTGCCAAATTTTACGACAACGATAGTCGAATCGAAACTGTAGTCGGATAATATTTATAAAATTACAAAAATATTAGTTTTTATTTTACGATTACTGTTGTCACGATCCAAAACCTGTAATATGTCGCAATGTTGCCTAATGCCTCTGTTAAGCAAGCCCATAAGTGAACCTCCAATTTAGTTATCCCTTTTTAACTTTTAAAATAGAAGTTTTTTTTTTTTTTTAAAGACCGAAATAAGTAAGATCTCATGCAACGTATATACTCTTTTCTCAAAAATATCAAACGGGAGAAAATACAAAAGCCATAGTGATAGTAATGATTAGTACAACAGTACATATATGCTAGAAAACCCCAAAACCTGGTGCCATAAGTGCAAGAGAAATCTAGAGAATATACACAACTAATACAACCATTGTCTGAATGATAATACACTAAAATAATAAACAAGGTAGGGGGAGACTCCGGTGCTGCAGATCGAAGCAAGGCAAGCAGCTCACCACTGAGTCTTCGTAAAAGTGCGGTTGCGCGCCCGCGTGACCACTGGTAGTACATGTCTCTGTAACGACCCGATCGGTCGTTTTACTTTCTAGATTCATGTTCCCTTAATTAAGACTCATTATATGTACTGTTACTATTCTATGACCTGCGGGGATAGTTGGTTTAGGTTTGGAAGGGTTCGGGTTGAAATCGGAACACTTAGTTTCTTAATAGTAGCCTATAATAGTTAAGTCTGACTTGAGTCAATATTTTGAGTAAATGACCTTGGAACCAGGATTTATCTGTACGAATAGGTTCGTATAATAATTTTGGACTTGGGTGTATATTCGGATCGAGTTTCGGATGAACCGGGAGCGTTTCGACGCTTAATATTGAAAGTTGGCACATTGAAGGTTTTCCAAGTTCTTTAAGTTTGGTTTGGTATATACTTTGGTGTTATCAAGGTCTGTTTGGGACTCCGAGCCTGGGAATAGTTCTTTATGGTAATTTATGACTTGCACGCAAAATTTGGCATCATTCCGAGTTAATTTGATAGGAATCGGACACGCGGAAGTGTTTTTAGAAATTTTTGAGTTTCATGTTGAATTCATGTATTTTGGTGTCCGATTCATATTTCTAGATGATATTTTGGTGTTTTAATTACATGAGCGGGTCCGTATTATGTTATTGGATGTGTGAGTATAATTGGATGGGGTCCCGTGGGCACCAGATGCAAACAGATTGGAATAGGACTCGGAATTAGGCATGGGGGAACTACTGGTGCTTCAGTTCTGGTGCGTTCGCAGCTGCGTGGATTTGACCGCAGGTGCGACTTCACAGAAGCAGCTCATCGATCGCAGAAATGGCCTGGAGCAGGCTGTCCAGTGGTCGCATAAGTGGAGGGTTTACTGCACCTACGAGCTCGCAGGTGCGAGGAAGGTGGTCGTAGGTGCGGGCTAGGCCAAGGAGGCTTGGGGTCGCAGGAGAGGGCATTTCTCCACAGGCGCAAGTGTGAAGATGCGGACCGGCTCCGCTGAAGCGGATGCGCAGGTGCGCATGCTTCTCCGGAGAAGCGTACTTGGCCAACCTTGGTGAGGACCGCACCTGCGATGGATTTTCCGTAGGTGCGGCATCGCAGGTGCGACCCAAGGTCCTCACAAGCGAAAATCGCTGGGCAGTGAGGCCTTTTAATCCGAGACTTAGGCCACTTTTCCTCACATTTTTATTTGGTCTTGGGCTATTTTGAGAGCACATTTGAGGGGTATTCTCACCAATATTGTAAGGTAAGTAACTTCCACCCATTTTCAAGTTAATTATGCGGATTTTAGGTTGCTTAAACATGGAAAAATTGTGAAACATTGTGGGATTTGTGAAGAACCTAGGGTTTTGATAAAAATGGGATTTGACCACGAAATTGATTATAGAATCAAATAAAAATTATATATTTGAGTTCGTGAGGCTATGGGTAATATTTATCTTTAAAAATTTTTGGAATTCGGGCACGTGGGCCCGTGGAAAAATTTTAAGAATCTTCCAATTTGGGTTAGGTTATGACTCTAGAAGCTAAAGTATGAACTATTGAGTATATATTGATTAAATTATATAACATTTGAATAGTTTTGGATTGTTATGCATGTACTTGGGTCTTTTAGAGCGGCCTAGTGGACCTAAAGTGAACTGGGGAATGAGGTAAGTCTCTTGCCTAACCATGTAAGAGGGAACTCATCCCCCTTCGGTGTATCTTTGTTGTGTATTACTTGTGTGGGGAGCTACGTACGCATGAGGTGACGAAAATCCGTGCATAGCTATATTCCATGATATGGCCGGGTAGACTTAGATTCACATCATGCTTTTAATTGTACTGTTGTTTTTATCATGCGTATTAATTGTCTTGAATAGAGCTGAGACTAGGGATTTAAAGTTGCAATTATCGACTTAGCTTTCTTATTTTGTGAAAATTGAGGAATACTTATTAACTATGAAAACTTCATGTCTTCTCTCCTCGTAAGTACTTCCACGAGCGAGGTAAACTTCTCTACTCTAATGGAATCGGGTCGTTCGTCTAGGCGGTATGATAACACCACTCTTATGGGATCGGGACGTTCGCCTCAACAGTATGATAGCACCACTCTTATGGGATCGGGTCATTTGCCTCAGTAGTATGATAACACCACTCTTATGGGATCGGGCTGTTCGCCTCGGCAGTATGATACCACTCTTATGGGATAGAGTCATTCGCCTCTGTAGTATGATAACACCACTCTTATGGTATCGGGCCGTTCGCCTCGACAGTATGATGGTAACATTATTCTTATGGGATTGGGCCATTTGCCTTGACAGTACTGACTACCACTATTCTTATGGGATTAAATCGTTCGCCTCGGCAACTTCGTGCTTAATTGAGTTAGGGCCTTCACGGCTAGTTATAAGATGTTGGTGATGTGTTACGGACTCATGTTGTATTTATTGTAGTTGTTTTTGTTTGTCTCATTGATACCTATTGTATGCTCACCATGTCTATTTTATGCATTATTATTATTATTATTATTATTGGCCTTTAGTAAGTGTCAAGTTGACCCCTCGACAATACTTCTTCAAGGTTAGACTAGATAATTACTGGGTACGCGTTGTTCTCCATACTCACGCTACACTTTTGCATTGATGTGCAGGTACTGAGACAGGTTCCACCAGTGGTCACGCGG
Organism: Nicotiana tomentosiformis; assembly: GCF_000390325.3. NCBI lineage: Eukaryota > Viridiplantae > Streptophyta > Magnoliopsida > Solanales > Solanaceae > Nicotiana > Nicotiana tomentosiformis. The sequence goes on from NC_090821.1 coordinate 4,268,517, forward strand.
GTGCATAGCCGATCATCTACGGAGAATTAGCGGTGAGCTGCTTGCCTTGCTACCTTCGCAGCACCGGAGTCTCCTTCCACCATATTTACTATTCATGTCTATTACTTTCGGACATAATTTTTAGTAGTTTTGTATATTCTGTAGATTGCTCATGTACTTGTGACGTTGGGGTTTGGGAATTTGTGGCATTTATGTACTGCTATACTCGTTATTTCTACCATCGCAGAGTATGCACTTATTATGTTGGTATTTTGTTTAAAATTATTTGTCATAATTTCACGAACTCTAGTTTAAAGTGTTCTCTAAAAAGGAAAGACTTTCATATTAAATTATTAAAAATGGGTCAATCAATTGTAAATACACTTGTGGGATAGCCTAACAGCGGTGTTAGGTGCAGTCTCAACCTATTATGGATTTGGGTCGTGACAGCTTGGTATTAGAGCTTTAGGTTCACATAGGCCTCACGAGTCATGAGCATGCCTAGTAGAGTCTTGCGGATCGGTGCGGAGATGTCCGTGCTAATCTTCGAAAGGCTATAGGGTGTTAGGAAACTTCTCTTTCTTCATCTCCTATCGTGAAGTTGATATTATACTAAGTGTCTTTCTATTGATCTCTCACAGATGGTGAGAACGCGTGTGGATGATGTACCAAGTGGTCGAGGGGCTGCTCTCCCCGTTGCTAGAGACTGAGGCTGAGGCCGGGGGAGGGCTCCAGCTCCAATTAGAGGACGAGGGCATTGTAGGGTTGCTCCTATTATGCCACCTGTGGATCTAGTGGAGGATCTTATTGTTGAGGAGCAGGATGAGGCGCCTGCAGCTATGCCAGCCCCAACAGATTTGATGATTGCGCCGGGATTCCAGGAGGTCATGGGCCATACGTTGCGGTTCATGGACTCTATGACGCTTGATGGTTTATTTCCAGTGGACCATGCCACATCTCAAGCGGGAGGGGGAGCACATACCCCTACTGGTCAGGCTCCAAGGCACGCCGCTGCCATTTATCAGAACCCAGGTGCACTACCTGCAGGCAGTGCCTAGCCTGTTATACCGGCTATGCCAGAGGCTGTACCAGTCACGACTAATGATCCGCAGAAGCGGCTGGACAAATGGACTAGGCTTTGCCCCCTACCTTTGGGGGTGAGTGGTTAGAGGACCCCAGGATTTCATTGACCGGTGCAAGGATAAGCTCCAGAACATGGGGATATTGGAGTCCAATGGGGTGGACTTCACCACTTTTCAGTTTTAGGGCAAGGCCCGTAGATGGTGGCAGGATTATCTTCTTAGTAGGCTAGCGGGTTCACCTCCCTTGACTTGGATCAGTTTACACATATGTTCTCGGAGAAGTATATACCACCTTCTGAGAGAGGGGAGCTTCGGGGTCAGTTTGAGCGACTCCGTCAGGGTCACATGTCTGTCACGAACTATGAGGCAAGATTCACTGACTTGTCTTGCCATGCAGCTATTATACTCCTCACAGATACAGAGAGGGTACGAAGGTTCATTGCAGGTGTGCACCCTGAGATTCAGGTACCTATGGCCCGTGAGGCAGAGATGGGGACTTCTTTTCCTCAGGTTGTCGATATAGCTCGGAGGATCGAGCGTATTCGCAACCACAGTAGAGAGTTTGCGCCATGGGACAAGTGGCCCTGACAGTTTGGAAGATTCAGTGGTGCCCCACGTGAGGGCAGAGGTCAGTTCATGAGGGGGCAGCACAGCAAGCCCATGTAGTTAGCACCACCACCTGTTCGGAGTGCTCCGGCATGACCCTATTTCAATGTCATTCCAGAGAGTACTTACCGCCCGCCAGCTATTCACTATTCCTCCAGTGGGTATTCAGGCAATCAGGGTCAGACTTCAGGTTAGTAGTCCACCATTCCAAGGGGTTGTTTAGAGTGTGTGTATCTTGGCCACGTGAAGAGGTTTTGTCCCAGACATTGGGGCAAGGCTGAGCAGCAGGACTATCAGCCCATGATTACTGCACCAGTTGTCCGGCTGCCCAGAGGCGGAAGGAAGGTAGGTAGGGGTGTCATAGAGGTAGAGGCCACTCAGGTGGTGCTCCAGCTAGGTTCTATGCCTTTTCAGCCATACCAGATGCAGTAGCCTCAGATGTCGTGATCACAGGTATTATTTCTGTCTGATGTAGGGATGCTACGGTACTATTTAATCCAGGGTCTACATATTCATATGTTTCATCTCTATTTGCTGATTTTCTGGGTGTTCCTCATGAGTCCTTGGGTACACCTATATATGTATCCATGCTAGTAGGAGATTCTGTTGTTGTGGATCGGATTTACCGGTCTTGTATCATGACTTTCTGTGGTTATGAGACTAGAACGAATCTTCTGTTGCTCGATATGACCGACTTTGAGGTCATCCTGGGCATGGACTGGTTGTCTCCATATCAAGTCATCCTTGATTTCCATTCCAAAACTATTACCTTGGAGATACCAGAGTTACCTAGATTGGAGTGGAAGGGTTCATCAGTCGGTGCATCTAGTCGGGTTGTCTCTTTCCTGAAGGCTCGACACATGGTCGAGAAGGGTTGTCTGGCTTATCTAACTTATGCTTGGGATACTGCTGTAGAGACTTCGGCGATTGATTCAGTGCCCGTGGTGCGGGAGTTATCCGATGTGTTTTCTTATGATATACCACACATGCCACCAGATCGTAACATCAATTTCTGTATTATGATCTGTTTTGTTTTTGCTCCAGGTACCCAGTCTATCTCTATTCCACCATACCGCATTGCTCCTAAAGAGTTGAAGGAGTTGAAGGAACAGCTTGAGGAGTTGCTAGCAAAGGGGTTCGTCACACCGAGTGTGTCGCCTTGGGGTGCGCCGGTGTTGTTCATGAAGAAGGATTGGACTATGCGGATGTTCATTGATCACCGCCAGTTGAACAAAGCTACCATTAAGAACAAGTACACGTTGCCGCATATTGATGATTTTTTTTACCAGTTGCAGGGTGCCAGGGTGTTCTCTAAGATTGACTTGAGATATGGGTATCATCAGCTAAATATTCATGCTTCGGATGTTTCGAAGACGGCCTTCCGGACTAGATATGGTCACTATGAGTTTTTGGTGATGTCTTTCGGCTTGGCTAATGCCCCGGTTGCGTTTATCGATTTGATGAACTGAGTGTTCATGCCATATATTGATTCATTTTTCATTGTCTTCATTGACGACATGTTGATCTACTCGCGTAGCATGGAGGAGCATGGGCAGCATTTGAGAGTTGTGCTTCAAACCTTGCGGGAACAGAAGCTATATTTTAAGTTCTCCAAGTGCGAGTTCTGGTTAGATCTATGGCATTCTTAGGGCATGTTATATTAGGCGAGGGTATTAAGGTAGATCCCAGAAAGATCGAGGCAGTCCAGAGTTTGCCTCGTCCTTCCACATCGACCAAGATCAGGAGTTTCTTAGGGTTAGCAGGTTATTATCGCCGGTTTATGGAGGGTTTCTCATCTATTGAAGCACCTTTGACTAGATTGACCCTAAATAATGCTCTGTTTCTATGGCCCGAAGATTGCAAGGTGAGCTTTCAGAAGCTCAAAACCGCATTGACTACAGCACCAATTTTAGTGTTGCCTTCAGTTTCAGAGATATATATTGTATATTGTGATACTTCACGCGTTGGCCTGGGTTGTGTATTAATGCAGGAGAGGCAATTTATTGCATATGCTTCACGTAAGCTGAATCCCCACGAGAAGAATTACCCCGTGCATGATTTGGAGTTGGCCATGATAGTTCATGCTCTCAAAATCTGGAGTCATTATCTTTATGGGGTGTCTTGTGAGATTTACAGTGATCATCGCAACTTGCAGCATTTGTTCAAGCAGAGGGATCTTAATTTGAGGCGGTGCAGGTGGATTGAGTTACTAAAGGACTATGATATTACCATCCTCTATCATCCGGGCAAGGTAAATGGGGTTGCAGATGCCTTAAGCAGAAAGGCTAAGAGTATGGGTAGTTTGGCATTTATTTTAGCATAGGAGAGGACATTGGCTTTGGACATTCAGTCCTTTGCTAATAGACTTGTGAGATTGGATATTTCTGAGCCTAGTCGAGTTCTTGCATGCGTAGTGGCTGAGTCTTCATTACTTGAGTGAATCAAGGCTCGTAAATATGATGATCCGTACTTGTTGGTTCTCAGAGAGACAGTACTATAGGGTGGTGCCAAGGAAGTTACTATCGGAGGGATGGTGTTCTGCGGATCCAGGGTCGCCTATATGTTTCTAATGTTGATGGCTTGAGGGAGAAGATTCTAGAGGAGGCGCACAGTTCTCGGTATTCTATTCATCCAAGGGCTACGAAGATGTATCGCATCCTCAGGCAACATTATTGGTGGCGGCGGATGAAGAAAGATATAGTTGAGTATGTGGTGAGATGTCTAAACTGTCAGCAGGTCAAGTATGAGCACCAGAGGCCAGGTGCCCTCCTTCAGCAGATGGCTATACCAAAATGGAAGTGGGAGCGCATCACCATGGACTTTGTTGTTGAGTTGCTGCGGACGTTGAGGAAGTTTGATGCCGTTTGGGTCATTGTTAACATGTTGACCAAGTCGGCACATTATATTCCGGTGGTGACTACTTAATCTTCAGAGAGATTGGCCCAGATTTACATTCAGGAGATTTGTCCGGTTGAATGGTGTGCCTATCTCCATCATATCAGATAGAGGCCCTCAGTTTACTTCGCATTTTTGGAGGGCAGTATAGAGTGAGATGGGTACCCGAGTAGAACTCAGCACAGTTTTTCATCCGCAAACCGATGGGCAATCGGAGAGGACAGTTCAGATTCTGGAGGATATGCTCAGAGCATGTATCATTGACTTCGGAGGTCAGTGGGATAGATTCTTGCCCTTTGATAAGTTTTCTTACAACAACAGTTATCAGTCCAGCATCGAGATGGATCCATTTAAGGCTTTATATGGTCGGCGATGTCGTTCGCCCATCGGATGGTTTGAGCCCATCGAGGCTAAGTTATATGGTACTGATTTAGTGAAGGATTCCTTGGAAAAGGTAAAGTTGATTCAGGAGCGACTTCGCACGGAACAGTCTAGACAGAAGAGTTACGCATATCAGAAGGCGCGTGATCTATTATTTATGGTGGGCAAAAAGGTTCTCTTGAAAGTTTTGCCGATGAAATGGATCATGAGGTTTAGGAAAAAGGGCAAGCTGAGCCCAAGGTTTATTGGCCAATTTAAGGTGTTGATGCGAGTTGGGGAGGTTGCTTATTAGCTTGCTTTGCCTCCCAGTCTATCGAGAGTTCATCCGGTCTTCCATGTTTCTATGCTCTGGAGGTATCATACCGATAGGTCGCACGTTCTAGATTACAACACAGTTTAGCTAGATGAGAGTTTGGGTTATGAAGAGGAGTCAGTTGCCATTGTTAACAGGCAGGTTCACCAGTTAAGGTCCTAGAAGATTGCTACGGTGAAGGTCCAGTGGGGGGGGGGGGTCAACCAGTTGAGGAAGTGACTTGGGAGGCCGAGGAGGACATGAGGAGTAGATATCCGCATCTTTTCAGCACTCCAGGTATGATTCTAGACCCGTTCAAGGACGAACATTTGTTTAAGAGGTGGAGAATGTAATGAATCGACCGGTTAGTTTACTTTCTAGATTCTCGTTCCCCTAATTAAGACTCCTTATATGTGATTTTACTATTTTATGACCTGCGGGGAGGGTTGGTTTAGGTTTGGAAGGGTTCGGGTTGAAATCGAAATACTTAGTTCCTTAATAGTGGCTTATAATAGTTAAGTTTGACTTGAGTCAAAATTTTGAGTAAACGACCTCGGAACTGGGATTTGATGGTCTTATAGGTTCGTATGATGATTTTGGACTTCGGCGTGTGTTCGGATCGGGTTTCGGATGACCCGGGAGCGTTTCGGCGCTTAATATTGAAAGTTGACGCATTGAAGGTTTTCCAAGTTCTTTAAGTTTGGTTTGGAATAGACTTTGGTGTTATCGAGGTTCGTTTGGGATTCTGATCTTGGGAATAGTTATGTATGATGATTTATTACTTGCACGTAAAATTTGGAATCATTCTTAGTTGATTTGATAGAATCAGACGCGCAGAAGTATTTTTAGAAGTTTTTGAGTTTCATGTCGAATGCATGCATTTTGGCGTCCGATTCGTATTTCTAGATCTTATTTTGGTATTTTGATCAAGCGAGTGGGTCTGTATTATGTTATTATATGTGTGAGTGTAATTGGATGGGATCCCGTGGGCCCCGGATGCAAAACGGATTGGAATCGGACTCGGAATTGGACATGGGGGGACTACTGGTGCTTCAGTTCTAGTGCATTACTGGGTACGCGTTGTTCTCCGTACTCACGTTACACTTCTGCATTGATGTGCAGGTACTGAGACAGGTTCTACCAGTGGTCATGTGGGAGCGTAGCCTATCATCTACGAAGACTTAGCAGTGAATTGCTTGCCTTGCTACGATCCGCAGCACCGGAGTCTCCTTCCACCATATTTACTATTCATGTCTATTACTTTCGGACAGAATTTTTAGTAGTTTTGTATATTCTCTAGATTGCTCATGTACTTGTGACGCTGAGTTTTCGGAATTTGTAGCATTTATTTACTGCTATACTCGTTATTTCTACCACCGCAGAGTATGCACTTATTATGTTAGTATTTTGTTTAAAAAGATTTATCACAGTTGCATGAACTCTAGTTTAAAGTGTTCTCTAAAAAGGAAAGACTTTCGTATTAAATTATTAAAAAGGGGTCAATCAATTGTAGATACACTTGTGGGCTTGCCTAACGGCGGCGTTAGGTGAAGTCTCAACCTATTACGGATTTGGGTCGTGACAGTCTCAGTACCTGCACATTCAGTGCAGAAGTGTAGCGTGAGTACGTAAAATAACGTGTAACCAGTAATTATCCAGTCTAACCTCGAAGAAATAGTGACGAGGGGTCAACTTGACACTTACTAGTGGTCAAACAGTAATAGAAATACATAAAGTAGATATGGAGAATGTACAACATGTAGCAACGAAACAGATAAAAACAATTACAGTAATTCCCCACATGAGTCTATATAAAGTCACTAAACATGTCATAACCGGTCCTGAAGGCGCTAACTCAACTGTTACCAAACCAAATCTAGTCTCAAGTATTAAGCACGAATCTGCCGAGGCGAACGGTCCGGTACCGTTGGAATAGTGGTACTCAGTACTACCGAGGTGAACAGCCTGATCCCATAAGATTAATTTAATACACTGTCGAAATGAACGGCACGATCCCATAAGAGTAATTTAATACACTGCCGAGGCGAATGGACCGATCTCATAAGAGTAGAGAAACTTACCTCGCTCGAGAAAGTACATGTGAGTCGAGAAGACACGGATCCATAGTTCATCAAATATTTCCCATTTTTTTCCAAAGTAAGAGGCTAATTCAGTATCTTTATTCTAATCCTCATTCTCAGTCATAATCAAGAAAATCAATATACATGATAGATACAAATAGCAAAAATAAGGCATGATGTGAATCTAAGTCTACCAGGATATAACATGGATATAGCTACGTACAGACTCTCGTCACCACGTGCGTACGTAGCTCCCCACAACAAGTAGCACACAATAATTAATACACTAAGGGGATAAATTCCTTCTTACAAGGTTAGGCAAGAGACTTACCTCGCTTTCAAGTCCACTAACCGGCTCTTTAACCACACTAGAACTCCTTAAACGAAGCCGAGCAATCCAAAGCTAATCAAAAGGCATATAAACTAATCAATAAGTGCTCAGAAGTTCATAATTTAACCACTAGAGTAATTACCCAACCCGATTTGGAAGGTTCCTAAAATTCACCCTCGGGCCCAGTTGCCCGAATTCCGGAAATTTTCGTAAATAAATATTACCCATAAACTCACGAATACAAATATATCATTTCTACTCAATTCCATAATTATTTTTGTGGCCTAATCCCATTTATATCAAAACCTAGGTTTTCCAACAAAATTCTAAAATTTTCATATTTCACGTGATAAAATCTACCCATAATCTATGTATTTATTTCACATTAGGAAAAAATCACTCACATTATAGTGCTTGATGAAAACCCCCTCCAAGAAGCTCCAAATTCGGCCAACACAATAAGAAATGGAAAAAATAAGCCTAAGTCCCGACTTTAAAAATATTTTCTGCCCAGTGATACCTTCTTCACGATCGCGAGAGGTCACCCGCGATCACAAAGACAAAATTCCCAAGCCCGAAAAATTTTCCTTAGCGAACGCGAGACTAGCCTTGCGAATGTGAAGGCTTAGCTGACTTGCCTATCGCGAACGCGACAGCCTCAATGAGAACGCAAAGGTCATTGAGTTCCCCCCTCACCAGCTAGCCTCACACTTTGTGATCGCGAAGGCTTAATCGCGAACGCGAAGGCCAGTGGCCCAGGGCATCGCCAACGCGGTCACCCACTCACAAACGCGTAGGGAAAAATGCCACCCACCTCCATTCCTTCATCGTGAATGCGACTTCTTCTCCGCGTTCGTGAAGAAGAAAATCAGAACAGCATTTTCTGCAAATTTTGACTTAGCTCCGGGTGGTCCGAAACACACCCGAGTCACCCGGGACCCCGTCCAAATGCACCAAATGGTCTACGGACCTACTCGAATCCTCGAAACACATAAAACAACATCGAGATTAATAATCGCACCCCAAAACCAAAATGATCAACTTATGAACTTCAAACTTTTTAATTAGATCCGAATACGTCGAATCATACTTAGGCAATTCGAAATGAGGCCAAATCTTGAGTACAAATAATAAATCACCATACGGATATATTTTCAGGCTCGAAATCCCAAACGGGCCTCGATTACACCAAAGTCTACTTCAAACCAAATTTAAAGAACTTGAAAACCTTCAATGCGCTAACTTTCAACATTAAGCGTCGAAACGCTCTCGGTTCACCCGAAACCCGATCCGAAGACACACTCAAGTCCAAAGTATCCTACGAATCTATTGGAACCATCAAATCCCGATTCTGAGGTCGTTTACTTAAAATATTGACTCAAGTCAAACTTGGCCATCTTAGGCTACTTTCAAGGAACTAAGTGTTCCGATTTCAACCCATACCAACCATCCCCGCAAGTTATAAAACATTAAAAGTACATACAGAGTATCTTAATTAGGGGAACGGGGATCTAAAAAGAAAAATGACCGGTCGAGTCGTTCCAATTGTAATCAAAAATTTCCTACTACTGTTTTATAGCCGGAATTAGTAGTTGGAGAAGAGCAATTTTCTGGTAGTGTAAGAAATTAAGATGCTATCCATACAATTCAAAACATCTTAAACGTCTTATTTCATTGATCAGCAATACACATCCTTATTTTTATGACAAAATAGAGAAACTATAGAACAATTGAGTAAAATAGAAAATTACAAATGAAAATCAACATGTAAAACTCTAAATCACTGTGAGTAATGTAAGCCTATATGTGAGTAATGTAAGACTATAAAATTATACTCAACAATAGCATCCCCAATGGTTATGTTGAACCAAACGGTCTTTGCAGTGGCAATTCCCTGAGCCAACCGAAAAACTCCAGAATCACCACGATCGGCATTTCACGGTATTGATCAAATACAGGATTCCGTCCAAGTACACTCAATGAGCTACCATTGAACTTACTACTGGTGAACACAAAGTTGAGGTTCATGATAATGGCACCTTCTTTTTGATCATCTGAACCATATATTCCTTGGGTTCGGCCCACTATTGTTGAATTGGGCTATGGCCTAACTGTTAATAGGTAGTCCATTATTGCAACAAACCCAAATAAAGTTGGGGATTTAGAAGTTGTATTGGATTGGGATATTTGAACTGTAGTTGGATTCTTACCTCTGAGTATGTCGTGGAAATAAAAATAAAATTTGGTTAACTTTTGCTTTGCATGGGAAAGTTTTTCGAACCATTTTTCAACAACCTTGGGTCCTAAGTCAACGTCTTGAACCATTAGCATGGCCATAACAATGAAGCAAAACAATAGAACTAGGCTCCTTTTCTCCATCTCTTCTTTTTCTTCGTCTCCCCAACTTCGTTAATTAAAAAGAAATAATGCATTGTAAATACAAATATATTACGAGTATTGTAATATACGTGCCTACTTTTGGCCATAGACTATGTACCTTGTTGGCTTCTCTTTGGTCTTTTATTGGTCACTTTATTGGACATTTTATGTCCATTCAGTAAAGACCTTGCTGGCCAATCATATTCCATACATGACCATCTCATTTTCTTACAAATAGGCTCGCAAATGTCCATATCAAATACACCACAGTTTGAGACAAACGTCTCTTGTCTTTCTTTTCTTTCATTATAGAGTATTTTGTAAGAGATTGAGTGTTGGAAAAGACTTGTGTAAATCCTTTTTTTGGAATGATCTTGTAAGGTTATTCTCTTGCGGGATTTGGGACTAATTAGAGTATCTACTCTTATTTTATAATCTCTTTTGTACTCTTGTTGGTATAGTGAAATTGTTTCTTTTCGCATGTAAACGTAGGTCACATTGACCGAACAACGTTAAATTGGGTCAAACCGACACGGTTTCACCAAAAGGTCTTACACTTGTAAGTTATCCTTACATCTTATATGTAATTTCTCAATCTTTTCAGTTACCATTGTAAAATTTTATTCACAGCCCAATATACTTGCTAAAATTAGATGATGATCATTAAAACATATTAAAAGAGTAGTTATCAACCGATCAACCAACTATCGTATGATCTCATTTTAAACAATAAAAAATAGGTTTGTATGAAGACTAAAGAGATTATTAAATTGTATTTGTATCAATGCATCACATACCGCTTATATATAATCATCGAGTTTCCTGCACTGTTTTTTGTATCTTTAATCCTAGCTTTCACTTCCAGATAATTTCAACTTTTTCCTCACAACTTCTACCTAATTATTATATGTAGAATATTGGACACGTTAAAGGTGTATATTATTGCACTATCGATACACATCCATATTTCTTATGACAACCTCTTCATTATCAAATCTCTAAAATTTTAAAATATTTAATTTTTCAATTTTGTCTTATTTGAAAATCTTTGGATAATTGTGATAAATGATTTTTGTGCCACTTGTTTATTTTAGGTATTAAGTCACATAGTAAACAATAATTTTCATAAAATATTCCCAAAGAAGTCCTCAAAAATCACTATAAGGCTCTGAGGGCTTCGAAGGGTAGGATTTATTTCTTATTTTGTTAGCTAAATGGAATCAACATTCATCATTTTTAAGAATATATATTTTTGCTTTAAATTTCATTTCATAACTTAAACAAATCGTTTAATAATATTTATATAATCCATTAAAATTATGTATTCATGAATATGGGTTTATAGTATGAAAGCTATAGGGTTTTTTTTATACTTGTACATATTTCACTAGTAATAAAAAAATTCTAATTACCAAAAATAATATATTTATATATATAGTAAAAATATTATTTAATTAAGGAGTACATTGTTAATGTATACTTTATTTAAATCTTATTTTGATTGTCTTGGGTGGCGTAACCTGGTTGTAATTGTTGCAACTCATTCCTCATGTGGTAGCCAAGCAAGACAGGACCCTATATACAACTCAGGTATGGTGTCTCTAAACCTTAAATCTAAACCTAATATATGAATAAAATTTCGACGGTTTATTGGAGTATATTAGATCATATCGTTTTAACAAAATTTTAATTGTCACATATTGCTTCTGAATATAATGTTACCTTATAATAAAATTTGTACGAAATTATTGGAAATGAATACAGTCATTAAATAACTTGACTGAACGCATAACCTTTTTTAGTCATAGGTTGTTAATTATTTCTAGATTATATATCCATTTTGATAATAATTATTCAAACACATTGCAAATATATTGGATGAGTAGTTAACAGCGTAACTACCACATGATCTCATTTGATATATACACAATGGAAAAATATATTGTATGAAAACTAAACGAAACTAACTAAATGCATCATTAAAATGTATAATTGTTATCACATACTGCTTAAAATCATCTAATTAGTTGTCAGCATGGTTTTTATAATATACCAGCTTTCACTTCCAGATAATAACAACTTTTTGTTTTCATTACATCTACCACCAAAAAGTCATAGGATAATAGGGAAAATGGCACTGTATAACAGCTTTCAAAATAATAGTCAAAAAAATACATATTTGTTGTATTTTTTATATATAAATTTTTGTATGTTATACACAAAACATATACAAATTTATACACTTTTACGGCTACTGGATATAAATAATTTTGACCGTGAACTAAAAATGATCTTTGCCCTCGCATATATCTCAGTTCGTTGACTATTTATTTAGATTATTTAGTACCTTAAACATATCCAAGAAATTAAGTTGGATATCCATACAATTCAAGACATCTTAAAGGTCTTATTTCATTGATCATCAATACACATCCTTATTCTTAAGACAAAAATAGAGAAACAATAGACCTATTAAATACAATAAAATAGGAAATTACAAAATGAAAGTCAACGCGCAAAACTCCAAAATTAATGTGAATAATGTCGGACTATAACATTATACTCAACAACAGCATCCCCACTGGTTAAATTAAACCAAACGGTCTTTGCAGTGGCAATTCCTTGAGCTAGCCGGAAAACACCAGAACCGCCGACGATCGGCATTTCACGGTACTGATTAAACACAGGATTCCGGCCAAGAACACTAAGTGTACTACCATTGTACTTACCAGTTGTGAAAACAAAGTTGAGGTTCATAAGAAGGGCAGCTTCCTTTTGATCAGCTGACCCATATATTCCTTGGGCTCGTCCCACTATTGTTGAGTTGGGCTCTGGCCCAACTGTTAGTGGGTCGTCCATCATTGCAACACCCCCAAATAAAGTTGGAGATTTAGCAGTTGTATTGGATCGGGCTATTTGAATTGCAGTTGGATTCTTCCCACTAAGTATATCGTGGAAATAGAAATGAAATTTGGTTACCTTTTGCTTTGCATGGGGAAGTTTTTCGAACCATTTTTCAACAGCCTTGGGTTCTAAGTCAACCCCTTTAACCATTGGCATGGCCATAACAATAAAACAAAGCAATAGAACTAAGCTCTTTTTTCCCATCTCTTTCTCTTTGTCTCTCCCACTTAGTTAATTGAGAAGGAATAATGCATTGCAGATACAAGGATATTATGAGTATATATGTGTGTGTGAGTAGGTGTTGGTTGTACTAAGAAATTTTTTATAATTAAAAAAAAAAATGTTCCTTTCATTGGGGGATAGAATACAGTTAGTTGACTTTTGAATTTCTATTTTAATGCATCAATTATTTCAAATCGGAAGGAGATGAAGTAGAAGAAAAGACTAAGAAGAATATAATGCACATGGTATTATTTTAGTACCGCCTGAGACTTGTATTATTTCCTCCGTCTCAATTTATCTTGCGGTTTGTTTGCGAAGAGGGTTCGGATAACCCCCTTCTGTCTCCTAGGTTTGCCCACGCCTAACACAGGGGAAGTAGTTGCTATCGGGTGTGGAGGGAGAGTGTTACTTACGGGTTCAGACGAATCCAATAGCTTTTTGTTTAGACATTGTATTTATATTAGAAAATCTATTAAATATGTATAAATACTTAATTGTGAGCCCAGTAATTAACGAATTATGGCTTCGGTTACAAATTCAGAACCCATAAACTTTAAATCTGGCTCCGCCTCTAGTTGTTACACCTCCTCATATGGTAGACCAGGGGTGACAAACGGGCGAGTCAGACCGGATATTCGCGGGTCAAAAACGGGTAATTCAAAAAACGGATAAATTATCCGACCCGACTCGTATTTGAGACGGATAAAAAACAGGTTATCCGGCGGATAATATGGATATCTATATTATCCATGACTTGTTGAATACGATCACTTATGGGAGAATTACTAGTCTCCCAAACTTGAGAACCCCCAATTTGAGGTTTTATAAATGTAAAAGTTAAACACATTAGTTATCCATATTGGTTATTCATTTGGTTAACCATTTTCTTAGTGGATAATATGATTCTTATCCATATTCAACCCGTTTTTAAAAAGTTTATTATCCAATCCATTTTTTAATGGATAATATGGGTGAATAACTGTTTTCTTTTACTTATTTTACCACCTCTACGGTAGACAAACAGAATATCCCTATACAACTCAGGCATAGTTGTCTCTAAACCCCAAAATATACATTACAACCTGCACGTTGCGGGTGGCTATTCTCACATCTTTTCACGTTCACTATCAACAGTTTGACTTTGAAATATCATACTTGCACGACTGATCATTATACAGCAAATATACCATCTCTAACATTGTTATTTTTAGTCGTATATATGTTTATGTGTTAGTAACTTAGTGTTGAAATGTGTTATCATCTTTAAGCTTTAGAGAGATGACCTTTTTATTTATTTAATTGTCTTCAAAATGCTCTTTCACGTGCGAACTTTTTTATTTTTATGAGTCAAACATATGATTTTTTTTTATAATGGTTAGCGATGAAGCTCAAATCCAGAATCTTTGCCTGCTCTATTATCATGTTGAAATATATAACCAGTTCAACACTCTGCGCAAACATTGCTGCATTGGTTAAGTGCTGATCTTCTCGTTCTTTTGTATTGTGAAGGGTTGGAGAAGGAGAACTATAGCAATCAATGGAGTTTTTTTCTTTTTAAATATTTTATTAGGTAATACGTATGTTGTTATTTTTAAAAAAAATTCAATTTATTACATACGGGTAGGGAACAGGTAAATCGGGGAGGGGAATATATACAAAGTGGGGAATTGAATCTCACCAACAAGGTGAAAGTTCATATAGTCAACCAACTGAGTTACTAAAATGCTCCACATATGTTGTTTTTCAATGTTGAAATCGTTATAAAATAATATGAAGAATACATATACATGTATCCAATACCTGAATTGAAAATTACTACCAAATGCAGGATAAATAAATGCTAAACTTAATACCATGACCTTTTTTTTAATACTACATCATACATTCATACCAAAATGACCCCTGAATGTTTGACCTTGCCAAGTTTTTGACAACGTTATAAGCATGTACTATTGTAAAAATACGAATGATGTTGTTTGCATTATATAACTCTTGCTGCACTTCAGAAAATTCTAGAAGAAATTTGTCATAATTACATCGACTATTAGACATGGAAAAATGAACTGTTGTTTAAGGGGAATTTTAATAGTTCAGTTGCTAGCTATATAAATTTTATCATGTTAGTGAGGGTTTAATTTCCCGCTTGATACCCCCCCCCCCCCCCCTAATTTTTCCTTCCCCTACCCTTATATATAATTAAAAAAACATTTAACAAAATTAAACAAAAACAAAAGTTAGTGTACATTTCCAAGAATTTAAGGTATACCACTACATAATATTTTTTCGTGACAAGGTAAGGGGATTGTCCGTGTATATGCATAACTTTTATACGATATATTTAATTTAAATTGAAAAAAATGACTATGTTAGCATCTGTTGCAAACAAACTACAGCCATCTCCTGATTTTGAAACCCTTTAGTACTATTTCTAGAAGAAAACATGGCTGAATTGGTCACAAGCAGATGTCCAGTTGATTCTCTTTCAATTGCAAAAATTAAACTATGAAAACATGGAAAATAATCAAATGGAATCGAAGGTACCAGGAAAGAGCTAAATGATTAAACTAATATTAAAGCTTTGATTTAGTCAGTTGCTTCAGTTTTGTTATTCTTTTTCTTTATTGTTATCTTATGATGTTATTAGTTGGTGCTTGATTAGGTTTCGACTGGTTTGGTTTATATGTTTGACTAAGGGGGGTTGTTAATGTCTATCTTCAGTTTTAACTACCTGCCCCAAGAATATGCTATGTTGATCATTGAACAACAACAATGAATATACATTAACTTCAAACAAGTTAATATAGATTATATAAATTCTTATTGTTCATATACATCGCCCCTCATCTTGATCCTATAAAGTATCCAACATGACAAATTATGAGTGTTGGAGTTGAAAAGGTGGAGTCATTACGTAAGTACTTAGTTCAGCTTTTTGGCTTAGAGAAAAAATTACTATGGAACTTTTGCCACTCAATTTTATTTTAAGTACCTTTTTTATTTTCTTTTTAAATTTGTTTCTAATGATCAATTGAAAAGTAATAATATATCAAAGATAAAAACCGAATATATTATGAGGTTAAATTACTTAGGTGGGAGTGGGTCCATGGAAAGGAAGTAACAGGAGGAAATGACCATATAGATATTTTCTTTTGTCTTTTTCTCATCAAGCCTGAGATGAATTTAAATAAGGAAACATGGTTAATGAAAATGAACATTTTGTCTTTTTTTTATGGAGCCATAGAATGTTTGCATCAGGCTAGGATGTCTGTATAACACTCTCTTGGGATACGATCATTTCTCGAACCCTGTGTAAACACGAGATACTTGGTGCACCAGGTTGCCGTTTGGTTAGTGAAAATGAAACTTATTGTTGTCATTTTTTCCCGTCAAATCAGAAGACAAATAACTCAATCAACTCCATACTACAAACAGCAAGAACACCATTTATCACCCTTCAGAACAATATATGCTCGATAGGCTATATCTCATTATGAAAAATAAATGAATAATAATATGTTACAACATAAAAGAAGCCATATATACAAACCCCAACTGTGATAAGAGATTTGCAAGAACACCTTGTTCAAATGTAACCCCCCATGTTGGTCAAAAAATCTTCGGAAATCCAAACCTAGTTTCAAATACGAGATGGCCTCGCCCTCTAGCCTTTCCCAGCACATAGGAAGAAATTGCTTCGCAGTTGTAAAGCTCAAGATCAATGAGCTTAAGCAAGAATTGCTCATTTCCGCAATGCACAAATCAAATATCAGCTGTGGATAGAACGTTCGGTTCCGCAATCAACTTCTCGAATCCTTTGCTAAGGCACTATACGAGTCTAAGTATTCTGAATCATGCAACAGAATGTAATGCCCATCCTCCATTGACTTTATACGTTCCCCGTCATACCATGTTATGGTTCCTGTATAAACCAATGGAATATTTACAGTGTGAAAGTAGAAAAATACCAGCACCAGCGGAAACGAGATATTTGTTTTTTGGTAATAAGCTGTAAATATATTACCACAACAAACAAAAAATAATTACACACTAAAGAGCACCTGAGGATTCAGTACCACCTTCCATGAAGGGTGCATGTTTCACCAAGCCTCCAGAATCAGACTCTCTTCTAATTACACAATCTTTGCACTATATACCTACATTTCCTAGCTCGTTTACTGTCTTTCATATGATCTATCATTCCTCTAATTTCTTTCTTCACCTGAGTAACTACTTGTTCTATATTTACAGTTGTTGCCTTGAAAAGTTTCCAATTCCTCGCCTGCCAAGTGTGGTAGATTACTGCTCCCATAACTGCTACTGCAATTTCTTTCTTGAATTGTCTCCAATGCCTGCCATTGATCCACTTTAATCCCTGTGTCACTTGTTTCCTCTGCATTGTAATGCCTGACCAACTTTCCAGTCGATCCTGCAACTTTGATGACCATTCACACTCCGAGAAAAGATGTTTCTGAGTCTCTCCTTTATCATCTTCACATATACCACATATCTTGGAGTTAATAGGAACCTGTAATCGACTAAGTCTTTCTTTTGTGAATAATCTGTCTTGATTAGCCAACCACATTATGAACCTATGTCTTGGAAGCAATAATGAGCTCCATATCAATTCTGCCACTTTCAATCTTTGCATATTTCCCAATAGAGCATTGTAGCTCCTGGTAACTGAATATTTTCCATTGGTTGTTAAACAATAAGAGCCATTTTGGTACCATCCTGCCATGCTACCCTTAAGTGCATGTAATTTCCTCCAATACCAGCTACTATCTTGTGATGGTTCATGAGTCCAGAAATTCTGATTGTCTTTCATATAAATACAATGAACCCATTTAACCCACAGAATATCTTCCCTTCTTGCCAATTGCCAAACAAGCTTGCCTACAGAGGCCACATTCCACTTTGTGCAACTTTTAATGTTTAACCCTCCATATTTCTTTGGAACACATACTCTTTCCCATGATACCAGTGCTATCTTTCTCTTCTCCTCGGTGCTTCCCCACAAATAATCTCTACACCTTCTGTCTACTTCCTTCAAGACACTTTGAGGTAGTATAAACACTGCACCCCAAAAATTGTATATTGAAAATAAGACTGAATTAATTATTTGCAGCCTCCCAGCATAAGACAATGTTTTAGCATAACCACTATTAATTCTGCTTGTTATTTTCTCAACCAATTGATGACACTCCATCTTACTCCATTTCTTAGATGCTAGGGGTAATCCTAAGTATCTTATTGGTAGAGTACCCAAAGAGAACCCTGTGATTTCCAGTAATTCCTTCTTCATCTCTTCATCTATGCCAGCTACAAATAAGTTTGATTTATCAAGGTTTGCCACCAAACCAGTAACCTCACTAAAGTGATTCAATGCTTCCATTACTCTAGTCAATGAACTAATGTTTCCTTTGCAGAAAATTATTAATTCATCAGCAAATATCAAGTGAGTCAGTTTTGTAGCCTTGCACATAGGGTGGAATCTGAAATCAGGAAGACTATTCATCTTTTTCAATATTCTTGAGAGATATTCCATTACTAGTACAAATAGTAGGGGAGAGATGGCATCTCCGTCTTAAACCTCTCCTACCTTCAAAAAACCCATGCCCTTCTCCATTCACCTTTACAGAAAACCTTGTGGTGGTCACACATGTCATCACAAGTTGAGTAAAAGATTCTGGAACTCCATAACTTCTCAGAGCCTCTTCAATAAATTCCCAGCTTACCATGTCATAGGCCTTCCTTAGATCTATCTTCATTAAACATCTACGAGTTGTTTGCCTGTTGTAATGTCTCAGCAAATCATGACAGATCAAAACATTATGTACTAGTGATCTTCCTTCTACAAAGGCTGCCTGATTCTCAGCCACTAGTGGAGCAATAGCTACGCTCAGTCATTTACAAATCATTTTTGAGATGCATTTATATAATACATTACAGCAGGAGATAGGTCTAAACTGACTTGCATACTGAGGCACTTCAACCTTAGGTATTAGTACAATCATTGTGGCATTTATCTGCTTCAGAAGTTGCCCGTTGTTAAACAATTCCAACATTGCCTTTGTGATGTCTGCCCCTATGATTTCCCATGCTGCTTTAAAAAACTCACTTCCATACCCATCAGGACCTGCACTTTTGTTCTTATCTATTGAAAACAAAGCATATTTTACATCCTTAGCTCCATAAGGTTGGACTAACTGCAGTTGTTGTTCTACTGATAGTGTTGAACCATTGATCAAGAAACTTCTGAATGCCCCGACTCTGCCTTGGAGCTTTTTGCCCAGTAGTTTTTGATAGAATTCCACCAATATTCTTGCTATATCTGCAGCTTCAGTGTGAACCACTTCCTGATTATCCTTCAACTGAGTAATGGCCGGTTGTATTCTTCTATGCTTTATTACTGAGTAAAAATATCTTGTGTTATCATCCCCTAACTTTAACCAAGTGGCTTTACTTGTTTGTTGCCTGAACACTTCGGCTCTATAAGAGGTTTCTCTAAATTTCAAAAAGGTCTCCCTCTCTTGTTGCAATATGTTTGAGTCATTAGGATGCTGGTGTAATGCCCTTTGAGCCTGTTCTAACTTCTCTCTGAGCTCTTCCACTTCATCTACTATATTTTTTAGAGTACCTCGATTCAACTCTTTCAGACTTTTTTTTAGGATCTTCAGCTTCTTGACAATCTGATGCATCTCACATCCATCCATTTGCTGATTCCATACTGCATGTACTTTAGTTAAGAACTGAGGATGTTGTGCCCAGGTATTGCAGAACTTGAAGGGTCTTCTCCTTAGCATAGGAGCATTTGTTAGCTTGACACTTATGGGACAATGGTCACTCATTCCTTCCGGCAGAACAAAGGCACTATAAGCAGGCATCTGATCCATCCAGTCCCTATTGACAAACACCCAGTCTATCTTTGAAAAAATTCTTTGATCGCCATGTCTATCATTCCATGTGTAGCTGCTACCTTCTTGTGGTAATTCAATCCATTCACGTGTTCACACAGTCCTGGAAATCCACCATCTCCCCCGTAGTAATAGGATTCCCACCAATTCTATCATCCATTTGCAACACTGAATTGAAGTCTCCAAATATCAACCAAGGTAGTTGACATCCTTGGTGTACAATGTTCATATAACTCCATAACTCCTTCCTCTCCTCTTTATTATTATATGCATACACCACTTTAAGTAAGAATGCTCTATGCCCTGTAGTGTGGATCACTTTACAAGTGATAGCCTGGGCTATCATACTTTGGACAGGTACTTGAAAATATTCAGGTTTCCAAGTGAGCCAAATTCTTCCATTATAATGTTTCTCCAAATTGGTAATATAACCCCAACCACTAAACATATTTTTTGCCACTTGTTCTATTTTATTTGCTTTAATCTTTGTTTCCAACAGCCCTACCAACCCAGTTAGAAATTTGTCTCCCTTTGCTTATTGGGACCATTAAGGCCCCTAACATTCCAACATAGTAGGCTATCCATTCCCAAGACTGGGAATGCTTGTACCTCCTTCGTTCCTCACACCACCCTGCATCATTGACTTGTCTACTTCCAGTTGTTCTAAGGCCTTGAATGTATTTGAGCTGCTCACTTGCTGATCACTTCTTGTTTGTTGTCTACTAGGATGTAAAGGTGTGAGCCATCCTTCTTTGGATTTCCCTTGCTTCCCTTCATCTGTCTTTTTTTGTGCCAATATCATTCTTCTCTGTTTGCTGTTGCTTCCCTCTTTCCTGGCTAGCTAGACTTCTCACATCCTGTACTTGTGGTTTTTGCATGTCCATCTGTGTGGTTTCAGTTCCTTCATCAGCTGGATTTTCTCTCCTGGCTTTCACTGGTGATACATTGGATTTCGTCTTTCGACATTCATCCTCAGCATGCCCATACTTGTTGCAGAATGCACATAGTGTAGGCTTCCAATTCCAGTCATATATTATTTTCTGCTCCACCAATGCTCCTTTTTCATTACGAAACCACACCTTATCTGGTAATGTGGTATCCATTTCAACCTCAATAAGCAGCCTAGCAAAATGTAAACCAGTCTTCTTTTCTGTATTTTTGTCCACCATTAAAGGTTTCCCAATCAAACTCCCTATCTTACTCAAACCCTTAGGACTCCAATATTTAAAGTCTAGTCCTAGCTTCTGGAGTTGCATAACTAGAAACTAAAAATTCATATTGAACTTTCAACTTCCACTACGGTAACATAACATCACATGTAACCCTGCTATGTGTCTTCTCTAAAACATGTTCAAGAGGAGATTTTTAAAAGAGTGCAACAGAAACATCCAATGCCATTTTTGGTGTAGATAATGTACATACATCAAGATAAGAAGCTTAAAGCTTCTATAGGTTGGTAAATGCTTCCAGTAAATCCATACCTGGCACGGTAACTGGTTCCTGTTCTCTAGTAACATGGAGCATGATTGTTCCTGAAAGCACAGTAATAAATCCACATATCTCGGACACTATGTCGCTGACATTTTGCCCTGCCCAGTCCTGCAAACAATATGACAATGCAGATGAATTGATTCATAATGCCCTGTATCATATTAGTAGAGGACCGTAACGAAGAAGAGTTTCAATTGACAAAATACCTTGAACATTATTGCACTTGCTATGATGGTCATGGTGGTGAACATTACATAATATATTGGAGAAACAATTGCGGTGTTGAATGTATCCAGTGCCTAACAAATGATGTATATATATCAGAGATGCTTTTAAACAACCCAAAGATAATCATACCCATAACAATCATACAAGTTGTAAACTCCAAAATAAAATTAGGCATCTCGTGTTAATAGTACGCACTTCAAATTAAACTTCTAGTCGTCCAGCAGCACTTCAAACGTTATTGCTATGTATCTCTGATTCATCTAATTAGGAGAATTAACGACAACAAACTAGAATATTAGCAAAAAACTCATTTTGCTAGATACAAAACAGTACTACTTGTTTTGAGATATCAGTATTATGCTGCTCAATTATCAAGCATTCAAGAAAGACCAACAAGTGACTAAAGGAACTGAACTGTGATAACCTGCTTCTCAACTTCAAATGAGAACGGGCATTGCTGGAGGACCACTCAGGTTGCACATTAAACTATTCACTAGCATCTAATAGGTTCATCAAAATAATTTATTTAGCTTAATTATTAGTTAAACAAAGTCTGCAATTTTGGAAAACATTCTAGCATAGTTGGGTTCAATTCTCACTATCAAGTTTATGCTTTATCTTTATGACGAATGCCAAGACACCCTATGCAATAATTAGCACCAATAAAAGGAGAGCATAAAGCTGGATAACTATGTTAATATCTAAATCTAAATTAATGATACCATATATGCACATAGATGCATGATCTAAACTACTCTCAGATATGAGACAAAGCTTTGCTAGGTTGATGAGACTACATCAATTAAGTATGAATCGATCACAAATTAGTTGGGGTCAGCTTCTTGAATCCCCTGTATCCGTTCCACTCTATAAATAAAGTATTACCTTGTTAAGGTAATTCAGCTGTGTGATGACGCATATCACTGCGACAGTAAGAAAAAACCATGTTTGAGGACAGGCAACTTGACTAATTCCTTCCAAAGTAAGTTTTATTGCAATTCCAATAGCCTTTATGCTGACAATCTGCAAAAGACCATGAAAACACTACAGCAACCAATCTCTGGACAAGCTAGCAAACTGTTGATATGTGCAAAAAGCATCATATCCAGAAACAGTTTGGTGTTTGCAGCAGGAATAGTAGCTTAGAAGAAGACAATTACCGTGAATGAACCCATTAAGGAACAGATTCCCAAATAAACCAATATATTTGTCTGCCCATAGCGAGGCTCAAAATGCAAAATCAAGGCTAGCACCATCGATAATGTTGCAGCTACATAAATCAAAAATGCTGCAGATAAAAGCAGTAAGGAAGAAATTAGTTAAAAGTGCGATGAGGTTTCTCTAACCTATGGCATGATTAACAGAAAAAAAACATGTATGTCAAAGACACAAAATTCGAACCTGGTTGAGTTGCCAAAATCCAGATTTCTTGTAAAGACGATGGCATATGCTCCTGAGGTGCATGGATAACAATAACCACCGAGCCTACAATGCATGAAATGCATCCTAGTACACCTAACTTTTGCAATCGTTCTTTCAACATAAAGTGCGCCAAAATAGCACTGTTCAGATTGACCAAGGTCAGTTTTGCAAACACCACTAATGGTTCATTATTAGAGCTTACAAACAGTTAATAAACTTCAAAATCATACCTGATAATTATACTCAAAACACCAAGAGGGGTCACCAGAACTGCTGGAGCATAAATATAAGCAACAAAATTTGCCACCTCCCCAGTGATCACTGCAAATCCAAATCTAAAATTTTCATCGAAATCCAAAACCACACAATGCCAATTCATTCCTTTTCCCAAAAGGGGTTACGGTATGGAGATATCTCATGCACTACTCACTTGTTATCATGCCTGCCCACCAAAGTGGTTCAAGCAAATAAGTATAGCCTCCAACTCCTGCAGTAAGTATCACAACAACTGTTTAAGAGGGTGAACTGAAGTTGGCACAGTATTTAATAAGGATAAAAAGATCTTGTGTACAGATGGCCACGAAAGCTGTTAACTTGTCTGTTTTGAAACAAAATCGGATTACTGTGAGGCACAGATAAAATTGACTCTACTTAGTTGTGTTTGCTTCTAGGAAGTTATCCTCGTGTTGAACAAGCCAATTTTGATAACCAACGGAAGAAAATACAAGACTGAGCAGATAAAAAATTACAGTTATAGTTGAAGCAACTCAACTAAACAGAGAAATGGCCGCACCAGATTACAGTCAAGTGTGAAGAACAACTACATTTACTTCAAATGAACACAGTAATTAAATTACTTGAAACTCACAAGCCTTTCATTATTACAGAGTTAAACTCCCACTGGAGTGTCCAATTTATATTGTTCTTGTCCAATAAAATATGGGCCTTTAAAGATCATAAGACTAATTGTGAATACATGTTACCGGTAATTTCACAATTTTGACATACAATGATTACTCAGCTAAGATGACTATGGTCAATGGAGCTTTAAATGTTTCGAGTATGAATGAAGGGGCCTAATTTGTTTGTTTTTAAAGGGGCCTAATTTCTCTTCAGGCCTCATATTTGACGTTTGACTGTCCTTACCCAAAACTGATCCAAATGTATATTCCTCTGAACACTAAAATGAGTAAAAGCTTCATTAGCTTAGCTCTAATTGTATGTCAGAAGTTATGATAAGACGCAAAGACATACCAAAGTAAGATTGTCTACAACAATCTAGATGATGCAACAAAATATAACGCTATAACAATTCATACTCGACATTCTCAAAAGAACGACAGCCTCAATAGCTGAAACTCTTGGCCTAAAGCAATTACGTCCTTTTTGCAGAAACAAAATAAACAACCAATTTACGTGAACTTGTGAAATTCAAGTAGAGGATGAAATTAGCATTTCTCATAGTACAGCAGTCAATTTTACATATCCTGCAGCTGTAACTTTCGCATCCATGCAGTTACAGCAATTATATGCTAGTAGAATTTTAGATGCATGACACACAGAGAAATTGAGAGATGGTTAAAAACTATATCAGAAATCCATGTCAGAATTTTAAAGTCTAACCTTTCTGTTCTTTTTTATTAGTTAATTCAATGGCTAATTAAAGTGGACATCCATTGTGATCGTTGCACCAAGAGGTAATTTGACAAAACATACCCTCCTCAATGATGATGATAGCTAAGATGGCGAAAAAAAATACAGTAAGGAAGACACAAAGATTTTACGTATTTTAATCAACTAGACCTCCATCCACAGCCCACAGGTGAAGAGAAGCAATTCACTGTTTCAGAAAGTATGCAGAAGAGAGTGCAAAATCAGATAATACTCTAATATTCTGAAAGTATGCTTATAAAGATGTAACATCACAAATTCATGAACAACAATGAATTTTTTACAAGTGGATCTCCAACACAAATATCTACCACAAATAACTCAGTAACTTTGAGAGATCTACACCGTATGTTATCAAGTTACAAGGAATGAGCGCCATTTGATAGGAGCTTGTAACATTTCTGATTTCCCCACAGGTAGAAAATGGCAGTTCTAAGTATAGTAGGTATAATTTGGACCACCAAATTAATTAACAAATCCCTGCATTTGCTTGAATTTCTAACAATGAATACTTGCTCTAGTTCCTCAACACAAGCCTCTATAGGCTGAGTCATCCAACATAAACACCGATCAAGTTCAGGCAGTGCTTGAACTTAGCATTGGGGTAAGTATTGTTAATATGTCAAAAAAGATTGTTTTTGGTATTGATCTTATGAACAGATACTTTTCTCTAAGCAATAGACTCTTGAATGAAGTGTTATTTCACATCAATGTTTCTTCCTCTCGTGATACATCTGGCCTTTAGTAAAGCACATAACATGTTGACTATCACAATAAATAGTAATCACACCTAACATAGACTATGCTCGTTAAACAAACACTTTAACCACAACTTCTTTAGTTGATTTGGGCATATCCATATATATAGCCCCATAGTGGATAATGTTGTAATGGTGCCTTCCAGCTAACAACACAACCGCCAATACAAAATATATATCCTGTGAGTGGTCTTCTCTATCAAATTCTCCGGCAGAGTCAGAGTCCATGAAACCAACCAAAGTATTACTATTTGTCACCAACGACAAACATTATCTAAACTTCCACACAGGGTTGTGAAAAGCGGTCGCTTCCTCGCTTAATATCTAAGGTTCCATTTCACAGGAATCTAAGGTTCCATTTCACAGCTACACAGCCTATTAATGCGCTTTACCAGGAAAAACTACAACATTACATACTAACATATTGTGAAAGTTCCATATGATCATTGCAATACATAATAAAAACTGTATTGGAATAGTGAACCTGCACCATATATATCTTCCCTCTTCATCTTGCTCGCGTCTAAGCAAATGAGAATCTGAAATGCGCAGACGTAGCCAGAGGAGTATTCACAGGTTTAGTGTCTTCTAGGCCAAACCTCTTCAAAGGCTTTGCCAGTTAATTTTTGTGTCTCCACATAATAGCTTCCTAACTCATCAATATCTCTTGATCACCATGGAAAAATTTTCTTAACTACTCCCAAAGTCGTTCATTTCAAATTCATTGTTCAACTGTAACTTCAATGTGAACATCTATCAAATCCTTGGCAGATCTTAAGATGCCATAATTTTTAAATTGGCAATCCAATCAATTTTTCAACATAAATCTTCCATCAAATTGACTACTAAAACTGAACTGAGAACCTCGTCCACATACCAGATTGTTAAAGATCGGAGTTTCAACAAATTCCAAAATTGCTTAACAAGCCCTTAACGAAAAGAATTAAGATAATAAAGAGAATATAGTACAGAAAGAAACACAATACTAAATGTGATTCACTCATAATACCAATATCCACGGGTAAAGAGGAGCAGCCCACTATTTCAAAGTTGGTAAGAAAAGATATCTTCTTTTAGTTCAGGTGGCAAAGGTTGAGGGACTTGTGACTAGGTCGCAGGTTCTAGCAATGCGCAATGCGAACTAAGCCTAATATTCAAGTGGAAAATCTCAGAATTCCGAAGGCTACAGTTGGTCCTAAGGATTGGTCCCAAACCGATTTCTTAGCCATCAATGAAAAAAGAGTATAAAAGATATTAGAGATAACCCCTTAATACTCTTGGAAATAGCACAAGCAAAATAACCTCATGTGGTTCCTTCTTAGCTTAATTCTTATCTCTTAGCTCAATCCTTGTGCAAATCACATCACTTCTATTTAACAATTTCTTAAAGAAAAGGAAAAGTAAAATATAGTGATTTTGTAATATGCTGACTATAATTCAGGCCAAGTAATTTGCAATTTAACTGAGAGAAAGAATTTCGAAACCTGCTCGAGTTCCAGCTGCTGCAGCACGCTTAAGACCTTTCTTCTTCAATATAAAACTTGTTCCAATAAACAAACTTGATGATATTGCCAGAATTAACCCTCTGCTATTGTCCGAAATCGTCATCCTCCTCTCTCCCTCTTCTTCTAAGTTCTATCCTTTACTTTCTTCTTCAGCATATACAACAAGGTCAAATGCGTATCAAATATACAATCCCAAAAGAGTATCACGATTAAGACCTGTTAAAATAGAAAAAGCATATTCCAGCAATACAAAAAATTCAAAATCTAATATGACGACAAATATAATTTCCCGCCAAATAGACACGAACAAAAGCTCAATTCTCACCTTAGAAAAGACAAAACTGGAAAAATCACATTGGACCAGCTAACAACTCAAGCTAGTAATTGAAGATTTAAGAGTCAATGGATTCTGAGTTGCTACAATCAATTACTATATATAATATCTTTTAAAATCTATTTTACATACATATATACATAGATCGGCCGGAGAAATGTAGGGGTTTAGGAGAGGGAGATCTGAAAATTGATAAGACTTAGGAAATGTTCATTGCTCCCTCTCCCCTAATGGCATAAGTCCGTTGGTTGTCGTATTCTTGTCGGAAGCTTCGTTAAGGGTTTACTGTGTTGACAATTGGCGACTAATTATTACACGTGAAAATGAAAGTGAAAATGAAAATGAAAATTTGAGAGTGCTGAGATCATGGTTAATGACAACCAAAGACCTCACCTACCAAAAGAAAAAAACCCAAATATTTGTGTCTGAGTTGGTCCACTTGTCCTATTCACATTGATCAAAATTGTCTCCTTGGTATTCTGTTGTAGTCATCGAATCATAATTATTGTCTTAATTTCCTTAATTACGCCGCTTAATAATGAACATTCTTTTAAAATATTCCTTCGGCCTAACTATTAGTCATTTTGGCAAATTGAACTTGTTTCGAAATTGTTAGTCATTTTTTAATAAAAAAAAGAAAATTTTACCTCTTATAGCAAAGGTTGATACCTTATTTTATTATAAATAAATACCCTTTTAAAAAATTATCTCATATAGCTACCTTTTAATTTTTATAGCAGAATATCTATTTATGGTCATTTTCTAACTTTAAGCCATTAAATATGCTTATTATTATTTTCCTCTCTCCTTTCTTTTTTTCTCTCACAAAATTAATGTATAGGAAACTTCTCTCTTCTTCTCTCCTCCTTTCTCTTTCTTCTTTCTTCTCTTTTTCCCCCAATTTTTTCCTCCCCTGCTTTAAAAACCCTAGCCGGGGCTGTGCCGGCGACCACTTCCCCCTTCCTTGTTGTGCTGCATTCAATTTTTTTTGCTCAAAGAGTTGTGGTAAGTAGAAACAAAGATTTGGAAAAAAAAAAGGAGAAACAAAGATATGGAGAAATACAAGTACATATCTCAAAATTTTCAAAGTAGAAATGAGATATTCACTACCTGGACGACTCAGAGGGCGCCGGTACTGGTGGCGACGCCCCACATGGTGGCGGCCTGGATATCGGTGGATTGGGGACGAACTTTGGGGATGAGGAACTTGAAGAGTCTGTTACCTTTTTTTTCATTGTATTTCAATGTATATCGTTGTATTTCATTGTATTCACTATCTTTAGTTTTTTCTACTTTTTCAATATATTCACTGTATTTAACTGTATTCAATGTAATTATATAATTTCAAAGCTTCACTTTGTTTCATTGTTTTGTCCAGCAGTATATATTCAGCAGTATGTATTCAATGTATTGTAGAATGTATTCATATATTTTTTAATTAATATAATTTATGTATCCAGATGTATATATGTATTCAAATGTATCTGCAGTATATATTCATATGTTTTTGCACTATAGATGACCTGTTATACTTCATGTATTCAATGTATTTTTATGTATTTAACTGTATTCGATGTAATTATATAATTTTAATATATAAATCTATTTGTAAAGATACCACTAAAAAATATTTTAGTAAAGATACCACTGAAAAAAGAAAGGATGGAGTGAATCTCTGAAGATTGCTCTATTTTGGGGGTATTTTTCATTTGAGAATCTTTTCTATAACTGGAAATATAAATTTTGTGTGTTATAATTGAGTTTGTTGAGTTATATTAGAAGTCTATCGCATTAATTGATTCACTTACCGTTTTTAAATAACCGAATCCCTTTTTTCGCAAATTCTATTACTGTATTCACGAATACAACTTGCGAATACATATGAATACAGTCTATACGTTAACTGTAATTCCCTTTTTTCCGTCGACTTTTCCTATTGTATTCATGAATACATTAGCTTAAATACATCGAATACACTCTATAACAAGTTAAAACATAGCTATATAAAGTAATTTAGTAAATGGTAGCTATGGCAAGCTAATAATCACTAAAACATAGTTGTTTCTGAAAATTTCTCTAAAAAAAAAAAAGAAATTGTTAATCACTTCTCTTTTCTAGTTTATCATTACTTTTTAAACTAGTTAAGTAAAATGATTAAGCTAGTGTTTGGAATAGATTTGGTTGAAACTTGAAAAAGAAGTTTTTGAAATTGCGTTAAAAAATAATTTTTAGAAGTTGAAGTTGTGTTTGGATATTCATTATTTGAAAGGAAAAAATAGTGAAATTTTTATGAGTGGAAGAATAAATTTCACCAAAAACCCGCCCTAAACCAGTTTTTGGTTTGTGAGTTGAAATATTTTTCAAAAACTGATCATATTCCACGAACAAACAATGTTTGTAAATTTATTTTGGGAAAAAATAGCCAAAATCTATGGTCAAACGAGAGCTAAGAAGAGGTAAAATATAGTGGTACAAATAATACTGTTATGATAATGATTATCTATTGTCTCTCGTAAATGATATCTAAGAATCTTTCAAGACAATTAATTTAGAGAAGAGTAGGAGTATACAAAGGAAACCGACAAATCACATCAAATCGATAATCCGAGAAAAAATCGACTATAGTTTGGTTTGATTTGGTTTGGTGTTAGAAAAAACTCGATCATAATTGGTTTGGTTTGGTTTTAACTAAAAAAAATCAAAACCGAAATTAAACCAACCCGATATTATATATATACAAATTTTAAAAATATTTTATACAGAAAAATAATTATTGTAATGTAATTTATAAATATGTTTTAAACTTTTTCATAGTTCTCTCTTTTAATGTATTATTTCAAGTTTGGACTTAGATCTTTTGAATTATCTAATGTGTTTTATAGCCCATAAAAATTAGTAACTCAAATAAAGCCCAAAGAAAAATAAAATCAATACTAATGCTAACGGAAAAAAAAATTAATTCAATACTAGGAATGACAATAGTGTTGAATATTTATTTTTTTAGTATTGCATTGGTTTAGATAGTGAAAATTCATAACTTACATATATATATATATATATATATATATATATATATATATATATTATTTAGTCATGTAATTAATACTTATTACTTATTAGTCGCATTTATTTTAGCATAACTTAGTACTTTCAGATTATGTTTATTTTTATTATGGCTTATTAATTAGCACTATTTATTTTACGTGATTTGTTGAGTATTTTAGTATAATCATGACTCATCTCACATTATTTTGTATTATTTTATTGGATAACATCTTATATAGTTTTATCCTATTAGGACCTAAGAAATATTAGAGTACAAATTATATAGTTTATGCTATGAAGATTTTGTCGGAAAAAATCCGAATAATCCGAGAAAATAGAATTGAAAAATTCGACTTTTGTTGGTTTGGTTTGACTTATTTTAAAAATCCAAGACAATTAATTTAATTTAGTAATTGAAAAACTCGAATCAACCCGGCCTATGTACACGATACTTAACAAATAAATTTTCCCTTTTGAGAAATTCAACGAGAAACCAAAATCTCTTTTCACTTTTTCGACCATTATGTTCTTATTGTCCTGTACGTCTAACAATTCGTTTCTCGATTTTTTTTATCAAAAGTTTATAGAAATTAGGAAGTGTATGAAAAGTCATTTCGGGTGAAATTCAAAAATGGTTCAGATTTATAAGTGCTAATTAAAAAGTAATTATAGTTTTAAAAGTAATCAAAATTTAGTTACTTTTCATGTAAAGATAAATTTAAACGAAAATACTGTTCAAAATCTGGAAAATATTCCAGCATAATATACTGGAGTCCCAGCATAATATGCCAGAAGTTAATACACAAGTGTTCCAATCTCTAGTATATTATGTTGAAATTTTCCGTGTGTTGGAGTTCCAGTATAATATGCTGGAAGTTCATACACATGTGCACCAATCTCCAGTATATTATGCTGGAACTTTTTGTGTTGCCGCAAAATAGTGACTATTTTTTAATGACTTTACAAACGCTGACTACTTTTTAATTATCAGTGCGAAAACTGACTAGCCCGTGCTATTTTAACTCATTTTTAGTATTAAAAAGCCAGCCGAGGAAGATCTTAAATCACGTAAAAAGCACGTGGCTGTCCAAAAAAGAAGATTGAAAGCCATCGGAGGAAATAGGATTTTTATAGTTTTGCAAAGTTGAAATTAATCCAAGTCAAAGAATGTTATAGATTAAGAAAATCGTTCGTATTCAATTGGATAAACTGATGATAAAACAGTTCCTCAGACTCATAATTAACTTGGGTGGCTTATGCACAAAAAGTTCACAAATTGTGAACTTCCATACCTTGTCATTAGGGGCGGCCCTAGAAGATTAGTGGCCTAAAGCCAATTTTTAATTCGGGGCTTTTATCGCACAATAACTTACTTAAACCAACAAAATATAGGGCGAGTAATGTGTTAAAAGTATAGAATTTTGGCCTAACATTAGTTGTTAATAGTTTCTTTTATAACTAATTTAGTCTCTCCTAAGATATTGTTGATCTTAGATAATAGAACCAAATTCATATAGATACCTCACTAATAATGTCACTCGTAAAATTTAAATAATGAAAAGTTTTATATTCGCGATAAGGGTTTAGGGGGGTGATTCTCTTTCTGCATTGTTTGCTCAAACGGTTACATCACTACTAAATTAAAAGTTGTCTTGAATTTTTATAAAATATTTTATTTTTTATTTTAACATACCCAATATATTTAGACCCTGCCTCTAAAGATTGTTGTGAGATGTATTTGATCCAACTTACCTTAATTAAATATATTGGGTTCGAGTCCTGTGGTAAAAAAAAAACTTGTTAAAACGTGTTCTCTCTTTTATTAGGTCTTACGCGGTACGAATTTAGATTAGTCGGGGTCTTAATACAAATACGAGTAGAAAATTAAAAAAAAATTTGAAACCCGCAAAATTTGGGGCCTATGCTTTAGTGGCTTGACCTTGGGCTGCCCATGTTGCCATTAGCAATCTTTGTTGTATTATGGCAACTATATCGGGGTTTAAACTTTCAAGTTAATTGGTTGTAGTTAGATTGATAGTGACATGGTCCAAATTGTAAATGAAAGCATAAGGTAAATATCAGATTTGCATACGAGTAACTTCAAACCAATTTACATATAGGCAGAGAGGTCATGTTAAGGTAAGCAGAGAGCAAAAGGTCATATGTAATTTTTAGTCCATTTAGTAACAGGTAAAGCAACTTCTTTGGACAACAATATAAGCTGCTTGAAGTAAGAAATAAAAAGAAAGAGAGAACACAAGAGAAATCCCAAGACTAGAGATGATTAATTCTCACACTTAAAGACAAAAGTGATCAAATACTAAAAGCTTCACAGAGGAACTCAATAGCAGTTCATAAGCTAGATGATATAATAAGCCTTCTATGAAAATGATACTACTTAACAAAAATATCAGAGATCAGATTCCCCATGTGTGTGTTAGGGGACATTGAATCATTTTTCTAGTGCTTATATAGACTTCAAAAAGCAGTCAGCATTGCAAGAGCAACGGGGATTATTCACCGGGGCTCCGAATCAAAATGCGTACAAATACTTGAAAAGGTTTATGGACACTTGCTAGGGGAGTAAACAGACCAACGTCTCCGAGGATGCTCTAAGGTTGAGGCTATTTCTTTTCTCTCTACGGGGGAAAGCCTTGGATTGGTTAGAAAGGTTGCCAAACCATGTTCCATGTTCTTTTCTCCCGGGCATATGTCTAACCTTAGATATGAGATTCTAGCATTCAATCAAGAACCCAATGAGCCTTTGAATGATATATGGGAGAGGTACCGAACTATGGTGAAAGAGTGCTTGAACAATGACATGATGGAGGTTATGATTCAACAAAGTTTCTATAGGGGGATCAATACTACCAACCGACGAAACTCTATTCCGAAGTCGTCTTCACACAGTTTCAACTACAGTCAAAATTCTAAGACTTAAGCTTTCGTTTAGGGACTAAGTGTCCCAATTCACTCCGAAACCACAATAACAACAACCTCCCGGCAAGTCACATAAGCAGAAAAAGACACGGGAAAAGCAGTAAATAGGGGATCGGGGCTATAACTCTCAAAACGACCGGCCGGGTCGTTACATCCTCGCCCTCTTAAAATAATCATTCGTCCTCGAACAAGTATAAAGACATACCTGAAGTGGTGAAAAGATGAGGATAACGGTTGTGCATATCATGCTCGGTCTCCCAAGTCGCCTCCTCGACCGAGTGACCCCTCCACTGAACCTTCACTGAAGCAATGTTCTTTGACCTCAGCTTTCGGACCGGCCTGTCCAAAATCTCCACTAGCTCCTCTACATAAGATAAATCCTTGTCCAACTGGACTGAGCTAAAATCCAACACATGAAACGGGTCGCAGTGATACTTCTGAAGCATTGAAACATGGAATACTAGATGAACTCGTGCTAGACTGGGAGGTAAGGCAAGATCATAAGCAACCTCCCCAACATGACGCAACACCTCAAAGGGACCAATGAATCTTGGGCTTAGCTTTCCCTTCTTTCCAAACCACATAACGCCCTTCATAGGCAAAACCTGGAGCAAGACCCACTCTCCAACCATGAATACAACATCTCAAACCTTACGATCTGTATAACTCTTCTGTCTGGACTGGGCTGTGCGAAGTCGATCCTGAATAACCTTCACCTTATCCAGTGCATCCTGAACCAAGTATGTACCCAATAATCTAGCCTCGCCCCGCTCGAACCAACCCACTGGAGACTGACACCGCCTACCATACAGAGCCTCAAATGGTGCCATCTGGATGCTTGACTGATAACTGTTATTGTAGACAAACTTCGTAAGTGGAAAGAACTGATCCCAAGAACCTCCAAAATCTATCACACACGCACAAAGCATATCCTCTAATATCTGAATAGTGCGCTCGGATTGTCGGTCCATCTGAGGGTGAAATGTTATGCTAAGCTCCACTCGAGTACCCAACTCATGTTGTACGGCCCTCCAGAACCGTGATGTAAATTGCGTACCCCGGTCAGAGATGATGGATACCGGTACTCCATGAAGCCTGACGATCTCGCGAATATAAATTCGAGCCAGCTGCTCGGAAGAATAGGTAGTCATCACAGGAAGGAAATGAGCTGACTTGGTCAGCCTGTCCACAATTACCCAAACTGCATCAAACCTCCGTTGAGTTCGTGGGAGTCCAACAACGAAATCCATAGTTATCCGCTCCCATTTCCACTCCGGAATCTCTAACTTCTGAAGCAACCCACCTGGCCGCTGATGGTCATACTTCACCTGCTAAAAATTTAGACACCGAGCTACATACTCCACTATGTCCTTATTCATCCTCCTCCACTACTAATGTTGCCTCAAGTCCTGGTATATCTTCGCGGCACCCGGATGAATGGAGTACCGTGAGCTCTAAGCCTCCTGGAGAATCAACTCACGTAAACCATCTACATTGGGCACACATAGCCTGCCTTGTATCCTTAATGCACCATCATCCCCAATAGCGACCTCCTTAGCATCACCGTGCTAGACCGAGTCCTTAAGGACAAGCAGATAGGGGTCATCACACTAACGCTCCCTGATACGATCATAAAGAGAATACCGAGAGACCACACAAGCCAATATTCGACCCGGCTCAGAAATATCAAATCTCACAAACTGGTTGGCTAAGGCCTGAACATCCAACATCAATGGCCTCTCTACTGCTGGTAGATATGATAAACTCCCCAAACTCTCTGCCCGACGACTCAAAGCATCGGCCACCACATTGGCCTTCCCCTAATGGTACAAAATAATGATATCATAATCCTTAAGCACCTCCAACCACCTCCGCTGACGCAAGTTAAGATCCTTCTGTTTGAACAGATACTGCAAACTCCAGTGATCGGTGTAGATATCACAAGAGACACCATACAAATAGTACCGCCAAATCTTCAAGGCATGAACAATAGTTGCTAACTCAAGGTCATGGAAAGGATAGTTCTTTTCATGCAGCTTCAGTTGTTGCATCAACACCGTGCCGAGACCAATCCGCGATGTATCATAATATACAGTATGAGACCCCGAACCTGTAGGCAATACCAATATTGGGGTTGTAGTCAAAGCTATCTTGAGCTTCTGAAAGCTCTCCTCACACTCCTTTGTCCACCTTAACGGAGCACCTTTCTGGGTCAGTCTGGTCATAGGTGCTGCAATAGATGAGAATCCCTCTACAAAATGATGGTAATACCCCGTGAAACGAAGAAAACTCTAGATCTCCGTAGCTGATAACGGTCTAGTCCAACTCTTCACTACTTCCACCTTCTTCGGATCCACCTGGATCCCATCACTCGATACTACATGACCCAAGAATGCCACTGAGTCTAGTCAAAACTCACACTTTCAAAATTTTGCATATAACTTCTTTTCTCTCAAGGTCTAAAGCACAGTCCTCAGGTGCTGCTCATGATCCTCCCTAGTCCGGGAGTACACTAGAATGTTGTCAATAAACACGATGACGAAAGAGTCAATATAGGACCGGAACACACTGTGCATCAAGTTCATAAAAGCTGTTGGGCCATTGGTCAGCCCAAAAAAATCACAAGAACTCGTAGTGACCATACCGAGTCCTAAAAGCAGTCTTCGGGATATGTGGCTCCCGAATCTTCAACTGATGATAGCCTGAATGTAATTCAATCTTGGAAAACACTCTGGCACCCTGTAAATCAAATAAGTCATCAATACGAGGCATTGGATACATGTTCTTCACTATAAATTTGTTCAGCTGGTGATAATCAATGCACATACTCATATAATCATTCTTCTTCGTCACAAACAAGACAGGAGTACCCCCAAGGTGACACACTGGGCTGAATGAAGCCCTTATCAAGCAACTCCTGTAATTGCTCCTTCAACTCCTTCAACTCAGGAGGATCCATACGATACGAAAGAACAGAGATGGGCTGAGTGCCCGATAACAAATCAATGCCAAAATCAATATCTCTGTCGGGCAGCATGCCCGAAAGATCAGCTGGAAACACATCTGGAAAGTCCTTCACTACTGTGACTAACTCAACTGTAGGGGCATTAATACTGACATCTCTCACATAAACTAGATACGCGTCACACCCCTTCTCAACCATTCATTGAGATTTAAGAAATGAAATAACTCTGCTGGGAGTATACTCTAAGGTGCCTTTCCACTATAATCATGGTAGACCTGGTATAGCCAGCGTCACTGTCTTAGCATGACAATCAAGAATAGCATAATGGGGTGACAACTAGTCTATGCCCAAGATAACATCAAATTCTACCATACTGAGCAATAATAAATCGGCTATGGTCTCAAAACCACTAAGAGAAATCAAACACGAATGATACACGTGGTCCACAACAAGAGAATCTCCCATAGGAGTAGACACATAAATGGGGGAACTCAAGGAGTTTCAAGATACGCCCAAATACGAAGCAAAATAAGAGGACACATAGGAACATGTAGAGCCTGGATCAAATGAGACCGACGCATCTCTATGACCGACCAGAATAATACCCGTAATGACAGAGTCGGAAGCAACTGCCTCTGCATGAGCTGGAAGAGCATAATATCTGGTCTGGCCTCCCCTTCTAGGGAGACCTCGACCTCCCCGACCTCCACCTCGAGCTGGCTGAGTAGGTGGGGAGGTAGCTAGTGCTGGAATCATAGCCTGAGGACCCGATAGAGCACGCGGTGGCTGAGAAGTCTGTGGAGGTGCACCCCTTCTAAGTCTGGGGCAATCCCTCACCATATGACGGGTGTCGCCACACTCAAAACAAGCCCTCGGAGTGCGTGGCTGCTGTGACTGGCTCGGGCCAGGTCTGCTGGACTGACCGCTAAGAGCACCCCGTGCAAGAGGTACACTAGATACTGACGGTGCATAATAAGGCTCCTGAGGCCTAGATAGGGCCGAAATACTACTGGCGGATGGAAGTGCTGAATGGACGGGGCGACTCCCATAACCCCTACCATGGCGAACTGCAGGTGGGGCACGATTACCACTGTAAGTGCCAGAATCTCGAGACCTCTTTGCCTTCCTCTCCTCTCTATCCCGAGCGAGCATGCCTTCCAATCTCCTAGCAATACTCACAACCTGCTGCTAAGCAATATCCATCTCCAGCTCCCTGACCATACTAATCCTGATACTGGGGTGGAGTTCCTCAATAAACCGACGAACCCTCTCTCGAACTGTGGCAACCAAGGTCGGTGCATGTCGGGCCAAATCACTAAAATGAATTGCATACTCTGACACAGTCATAGCACCCTGGCGCAACTGCTCAAACTCCACGCGCCATGCGTCTCTGAGGCTCTGAGGGACATACTCTCTCAAAAACATGTCCGAGAACTGAGTCCATGTAAGTGAAGCTGCCTCAGCCGGACTACTCAACTCATAAGCACGCCACCACTGATAGGCTGCTCCTCTAAGCTGGAATGCAGTAAAGGAAACCCCACTCGACTCTGCTACACCCATAGTACGGAGAATACGATGACACTCCTCCAAAAACCCTGGGCATCCTCTGACTCCAATCCACTGAAGGTAGGAGGGTGGTACTTTTTGTACCTCTCAAGTCTGAGTTGCTCCGCCTCAGAAACTGCTGTCCTATCCTCGGGCTGAGCTGGAGCTACCGGTTGCATAGGTATAATCTCTGGAACCTATTCGACCTGAACTCGTTGCTCTAGAGTACCGATGACGGGAGTCTGTGCTCCTCCCCCGGCCTGAGATGTGGAAGGTGCAAGTGGAA
The DNA here is from genome assembly GCF_000390325.3 of Nicotiana tomentosiformis. Lineage (NCBI taxonomy): Eukaryota > Viridiplantae > Streptophyta > Magnoliopsida > Solanales > Solanaceae > Nicotiana > Nicotiana tomentosiformis. The sequence continues at coordinate 4,306,773 of NC_090821.1, forward strand.
TCAATCCAGCCTGAGCTAAGGTGCTGAACATGCTTAGAAACTGGGCTAGAGTCTCCTGGAGGGATGGTGCAGCAATAGGTATCTCAGGTGTCTGCCCTCCAACTAGAGCTACTGGGGACTCCTCTATGGCAGCTCGTTCAGGTGCTCTGGCTGCACCACGTGGATGTCCTCGGCCTCTACCCCGGCGTCTCGCAGCTCTAGCAGGGGGCGCAGGTGCCTGGTCATCAGATCTGCCTGTACGTGTCCTCACCATCTGTGAGAGAATAGAATACAAAAGTTTAGAATTTCAAAGTCAACAATTTCGCACGACAAGGAATCAAAGAAGTCTAATTTTTTCTAACAGTTTCATAGCCTCCCGAAGATAAGTACAGACGTCTCCGTACCGATCCGCGAGACTCTAATACATTGGCTTGTGACTCACGACACATATGAACCTAGAGCTCTGATACCATCTTGTCATGACCCAAACTCCCTCTGTATAACGTCGTGACGACACCTAGTCTCTACGACTAGGTAAGCCTAACAAATTGTGAAAATAACAAAACGAAAGTAAAACTTGGCAACTAACAGCAGTGGATAACTGAATAACTAGTAACAATGCCGCTTGGCATGTACAATAACCAATACTCTATAAATACACAATCTTCCCAGACCCCGGAACATCATAAGTCACAAGCTACAGTAGGAAACTAGTATCTCTATACACCAGAGTCTAATAAAAGAAGCACAAAAGGTAATTGACATAGGGAAGGATAGAAGGGGACTCCGAGGTCTACGGACGTGACAGATATACCTTGAAGTCTCAGTACAGCATCAAGCATTCTCAGCTAATAGCAGGGCTGATAAGAAGTACCTGGATCTGCACACAAAAACATGTGCAGAAGAGTAGCATGAGTACACCACAATGGTACCCAGTAAGTGTCAAGCCTAATCTCGGTCAAGTAATGATGAGGTCAGGTCAGGCCCACTGGTATATAATAAATAAAGCAGGGGACTATAATATGTATATTAAGAAACTGAAATTTAACAAAAGGAAAACACATCAAAGATAGCAGTACAACACATGGGTAAACAACAGGGGATCTCCCGAGATACCGTCTCGTAGTCCCGAAGTAAAGAAGCAAAGAGATCTCCCGAGGTACCGCCTCGTAGTCTCAGAAGTAAATGTGCAAGGAGAACTCCCGAGGTACTTCCTCGCAGTCTCAAAAGTAAATATGCAGGGAGAACTCCCGAGGTACCGCCTCGTAGTCTCAAAAGTAAATGTGCAGGGAGAACTCCCGAGGAACCACCTCGTAGTCTCAAAAGTAAATATGCAGGGAGAACTCCCAAGGAACCGTCTCTTAGTCTCAAAGGTAAACACACAGCTTAAACCGATAATACAATAGTTAACAACAAGATTTCTACAGTTTTATTGATAAAGAACAAGGAAAAGCAGGAAATCAACTAGGCGTGCTTCATAGAGTTCAAATAAGCAATTAAAGCACGTAGACATGCGATATTAGACTAAACAGGATAACTACACATATTGGAATAGCTCAATTAAGAATGAAAAACATACTAATACTTATTTAAACGGTGTAAATCAAATTAAAGGAAAAACAGGTTGCTACTTAGTAAAATAAATCGGGTTTTACAACAAATAGCCCGTGTACGTACTCGTCACCTCACGTACACGGCGCTCGCATATCACAATAGTACCAAATCCTAAGGGGATTTCCCCCACACAAGGTTAGGCAAGCCACTTACCTCAAACCAAGCTCAATCAATTAGTAAGAATGCCCTTTCCTTAATTATCCGACTCTAAATGCCCCAAATCTAGCCAAAAACAATTTCATACCATAAATACAACTATATTAGACTAATTTAATTAATGAAATCAAGGCTTTAACAAGAAATTCAAAAATTGCCCTAAAATACCTCCCCGGGCCCACGTCTCGGAATCGGGTAAAAGTCACAAAATATGAACACCTATTCACTCACGAGTTCACGTTCACTCGTACCAAAATTATCCAAATCCGATGTCAAAATCTCAATCAAAACCCAAAACCTTAGTTGAAGAACTTCTTCCCATTTTTCCCCAAATTTTTCACCCAAATCTGAAATTAAAAGATGAAATTAGTGATAGATTAGTGGAATATAACCATAAATGGTTTAAGAATCGTTACCCAAAAGCTTCCTATGAAAATCTCCTAAATTATCACCCAAATCCGAGCTCTAAAAGTCCCAAAATTGAAAATGGGATAAAACCCTTGAACTTACCCTTTTCTGCCAGCGATTTCGCATCTGCGGGCCTATAATCGCACCTGCGATGCCGCACCTTCGGAAATTCCATCACAGGTGCAGACTTAACTTAAGTCCCCTAGGTCAGCTTCTGCGAGAGAAGTGCCGCACCTGTGGATGCGCTCCTGCGACCAAGGAACCGTACCTGCGACCCTTACCGCTCCTGTGCACAGACCAAACGCAGAAGCGAGGCCGCTTCTACGCAATTACCTTCGCACCTGCGAACCCAACTTGGGCTGCCAAATCCCACATCTACGCTCCTTCATCCGCCCATCGCAGGTGCGAAAATACCAGAAACCAGAAACTTCACCAAATACACAAGTCAAATTTTCGATCCGATAAGCATCCGAATTACACCCGAGGCCCCCGGGACCTCAACCAAACATACCAACAAGTCCTAAAATACCATACAAACTTAGTCGAGCCCTCAAATCACATCAAACAATGCTAAAAACATGAAACACCCTCCGATTCAAACTTAACAAACTTCTACAACCGATGCCGAAACCTATCAAATCGCGTACGATTGACCTCAAATTTTGCATACAAGTCATAATTGACATTATGTATTTGTTATGTGCTACTTGTTGCGGGGGCTACGTACGCACTAGGTGATGAGAGTCCGTACATAGCAAAATTCATGTTATGTCCAGGTAGACTTAGGTTCCCGCCATACTATAACTGTGCTATTTGAGTTGTCACTTGCCTATTAAATCCCTTTATTTTACGTTAAAACTTGAGACTAGAGTTGCATAGGGTGTTAAACTTGCTATTGTAGAGATTTTACGCGCTACTTTATTTAGCGGCGGAATGAATGTGCTCCCCTTACGAATTTCTCCCGCGTTGTGAGTTTTCATCGAAAAGCTTCCTTAAAGTTCATAACTTGCACGTTTATTCGTGAATGGGGTCAAGGACCCGTTAAAGCTTCTTATTCTAATGGGATCGAGCCATTCGCCTCGGCAGTATAATAGATATATCTATGGTTCCTGTCGTTCGACCCTCGGCAGTGCGCACATTATGATGGGATTGGGTCGTTTGCCTCGGCAGGATTATATATCACACTCTCATGTGAGCAGGCCTTTTGCCTCGGAAATGTAATAAATATATCTATGGTTCGTGCCGTTCGACCCTCAGTAGTGCACATATTATGATGGGATCGGGTCATATGCCTCGACATTTCTATAAAATACTCTTATGGAATCGTGCGTAATATTCGACAAAAAGCCAGTGTATCTGTGAGTTTTCCTGATTTGAACTGTGACGACCTATCTGGTAAGGTCCATTATATATATATATATATATATATATATGCTCCGGTTGAGGAGTTGACTTCTAATTGAGAGTTTGAGTTTATTGTAGAGAGGAGGATTATACCACATATTTATACTTATTTATTTTGTTTATTTACTCTGTCTCATATCTGTTTACTTCTACTATATCTGTCTTATTGGACCACTAGTAAGTATCGATGTCGACCCCTCGTCACTACTTCTCTGGGGTTAGGCTAGATACTTACTGGGTACGCGTTGATTTACTTACTCATACTACACTTCTGCACTTATTGTGCAGGTTTACATTTCTGGTGGTCTCTTGGGCGTAGAGGCGCAGCTATTCCTTTCTCACGTTTAAGTGCATTCATCCTCAACCTAGTTGTTTGTATGTTGAACGGAAATACGAGATGTAATAGGACTTTACGGTGAGCTGCATTCTATATGACGATCCGCAGCATGCAGAGTCTCCATCAGAGTTATTTATATTCTCCTGTCTAATTTGTATTCCAAACAGATATTGTATTTTATTATATTTCCTAGTTGATGCTCATGCACTTGTGACACCGAATTTCGGGGGTTCCTACTAGTTGTTCATTATTATAGTTCATGTAAATATTATCATTTTACCCGGTAAATTTTATTTTATACTATTTAATTAATGGAAATTATGATTTCAAAAGTAATAAGAATGAGTAATTAAGTTGATCAATCACCGTTGGCTTGCCTGACGGTGGCGTTAGGCGTCATCACGACCTATAGTGGATTTCGGGTCGTGACAAAAGCAAAGATTGTAAAAGGGGGCTTTTGCATCTATACCCAGTTTTGGAGTTACAATTGAACATATACCCATTTTGCAAAAAAAAATTACAAATCTACCCACTTTACGATCAACTTCAGACTTATCGGGTGTGAAGTTAAAAAAACTTTAGTCTGAAGTAAAAAAATTACATTTCAGAAGCACTTAAGGCCAAATAGGTCTGAAGTGCAACAAATGATTTCATGCACTTAAGGCTAATAAGTCTGAAGTGAAAAATTGCACTTTAGATGCACTTAAGGCCAAACGTTCTGAAGTGAAACAAATCTTTTCCTACACTTACGGCTAATAAGTCTAAAGTGAAAAATTACACTTCAGATGCACTTAAGGCCAAATAGGTCTGAAGTGCAACTAATGGTTTCATGCACTTAAGGCCAATACGTGTGAAGTGAAAAATTGCACTTCATATGCACTTAAGGCCAAAAGGTCTAAAGTGCAACAAACGTTTTCCTACACTTAAGGCCAAATAAGCTCGAGGTGCAAATTTTCCGGAAACAGAAATTTGTTCTTCAATTTTAACAATTCAATACATGATTTAATACCTAAATCTACTCCAAATAATGTCAAATTTGAAACATAACCTCCAAATATCATCAAGAATAAACCCCAATCATTAATTTGTCAAAACAACAATAAATCTAACGAATCATTTTGCAATTAAGAAAAAGAAAAAGAAGAAACCCTAAGCAATAGTAAAAAATAAGGCGCCACAATAGCTCTCACTGTAAAATATCATAAACTACCTTAAAATATGTTCACAATTACCATATAAAATCACGATTATCCAAAGAAGAAGAAGAACAACAACAACATTAAAAAGTGGGTACATGTTAAATGAGGGCGACCAAATAGGGAAGAAGAAGAAGAAAATATTAAAAAGTGAGTACAGGTTAAATGACGGCGACCAAATAGGCGCCCCTGTAATTTTTACCTGTAAAAGCTAGCTTGCCAAAATTATACTTATGACCTCAAATGAAAAAGATTCAACTGACAAGAAATATAGAAGTAAGAACAGATCCAGCATTCCGTGACTTCTTGCTTCTTCTCTGAAACAAAGTAGAGCATCTAATAAAAGATGATTTCGTTCTTCCTGAATACTTAGTTATCAACCTTAGTGATAATAATAGTGCATTTAATAAGGAAAATATTTTTATCATTAGATTAAAACGCAATTTGTGCAAATTACATGATAGAAATTAAAGAGCTATCATAGCTAACAGAAATAAATATGTTGATCAACTAAATAAAAATTTGATTACGAAGTTTTATGGTAAAAATAATTATTTATTTTTACTTTCTGACTCAGCATAAGATGATACCATCAATTACTACCTTGAAGAATACTTAAATGCTTTAATACCAAATGGCCTTCTACTATACAGGTTTATTGTCAAGTTTATTATTTCTTACGTATGTTAGAGTCACTACATATTTAATAGACTAAGTTAAGAATTATTTTTTCATTGCATATAGGGTGATTTTGAAGAAATGTATGGTCGTCATGCTACTGAAAAACTTAGGTCAGTCCAATAGCTTATGTAATAGCACACAGATGGTATGTAGAAATTTTGACTATAACGTCATATATGCAAAAATTATGATACCGGTCAATGTGCTTCTAAGTATGTGTTTATCCCCGAATTCAACTTTCGTCTTTCGAAACTAAAGAATATCCTAAATTTGTGTGAAAATAGTTTTCAACATGTTTATGTTTTGCAGTTATAATAAATAGAGCACAACAACAAACATCTTAAATATTGGACTATATTTACCGCAATATATTTTCTTGCACAAACAACTATATATTGCACTTTCAAGAGAGATATCAATATCGACAACAAGAGTTTTGGTTCTGTAGAGCAACCAAATCATTAGAAGGAAACATACACAAAAATATCGTCTACAAAGAAGTGTTCGGTAAGATACCATCACATTAAATACTTTTAAACTATAATACATAATTATCTAACTAACATGACTAAATTGATCAGATGTGTAATGTAACGACCCGACCGGTCGTTTTGAGCTCTAGCGCGTTGTTCAGCAGTTTGAGGACATGAGCAACTTCACTTCAGGTATTATAATTGGTATGCGTGGTCGGAATTGAAATTTCGAAAGTTCAGAGTTGATTTGAAATAAAAATTCTCATTTCGGAAACTTTAAGTTGGAAGAATTGACTAAGGATGGATTTTTGAGTAAATAATCTCAGAATCGGGATTTGAAGGTTCCAACAAGTTTGTATGATGAATTCAGACTTGGGCATATATCCGGATCGGGTTTTGGATGAGCCGGGAGCGTTTCGGCGCCTATTGTGGAAGTTGGCATTTTGGAAGAATTTCATAAATTTGGGTTGAAGTGCATTTCAATGTTATCAATGTCCGTTTGGGATTTCGAGTTTGGGAATAGCTCCGTATGGTGATTCTGGTATTGGGAGCGTGTCCGGAAGTGGATTCGGAGGTCCGCAAGTCATTTTGGAGTCATTTGGCTAAAGCTAGAAATTTGAAGGTTTTTGAGAAGTTTGACCGGAAGTGGACTTTTTGATATCGGGGTCGGAATCTAAGTTCGAAAGTTGGAGTAGGTCTGAAATGTCAATTATGACTTGTGTGCAAAATTTGAGGACAATCGGACGTGATTTGATATGTTTCGGCATCAATTGTAGAAGTTGAACTTTCAAAGTTCATTAAGTTTGAATTGGGTTGTGATTCATGATTTTGATGTTGTTTGATGTGATTTGAAGGCTCGACTAAGTTCGTAATGTGTTTTGGGACATGTTGGTATAATTGGTTGAGGTCCCGAGGGCCCCGGGTGTGTCTCGGATCGAGTTCGGACGGATATTGGTCTTTGAGGAATTGCTGGTTTCTAGGCATCTGGTTTCCTCTTCCGCGATCACGAAGAAAGGGCCGCAATTGGGAAGGGTTAAGTGGATTGGTGGGATTTTTACTCTATGTGATCGCGTATAATAGTTCGTGTTTGCGGAGGGTCGAGCTGGAGGTTCTTCGCGTTCGCGTCGAAGCTATCGCGAACGCGCTGTGTTAATTGGGCTGGCACGTTTGGTGAAGGTTGTTATATGCAATCGCATAGCGGGGTTCGCGATCGCGAAAGAGGAAGGGGCTGAGCAGTGCGATCGCATTCTGGGCATCGCGTTCGCGAAAGAGAAGCTTTTAGGCAGCTGTTGATTGGCCTTCGCGATTGCGAGTGGATTTTCGCGATCGCGAAGGGGAAAGACCTGGGCAGTGTTCTTTTAAAATCGAGGTTTTTGCTCATTTGCACTTCATTTCCTCCATGGGAGCCGGTGTTGGAGTGATTTTGGAGCTCCATCTTCATCATCTATGTCAAGGTAAGTGATTCCCACCTATTGCAAGTTAAACACATGGGTTATATAAGGATTTAGAGGTGAAAATTTGTAGAAATTTGGAATTTTGAAGAAAAACCTAGAAATTGGTATTTTTGGAATTTGACCATGAATTTGGGTAAGGAATTGAGAACAAATTATATATTTGAGTTCGTAATACTATGGGTAATGTTTATCTTCGAAAAGTTTCGGAATCCGGGCACGTGGGCCCGAGGGTGATTTTACCAATTTTTCGACGGAAGTTGGAATTGTAGTAAATTGAATTGTTATGAGTATTAGAGTATATTTTCATTGGTTTGCGCATTGTTTGGCTAGTTTTGGAGCATTGGGCGTCGGTTTGAGGTGTTAGAGTGTCGTTGGAGCCGGTTACGAAATTTCGGAGCGAGGTAAGTCTCCTTTCTAACTTGTAAGAGGGAATTAACCCCATAGGTGAACTAAATTATTGTGTGCTTCTATTTGTGGGGGTTACGTACGCACGAGGTGATGAGAGTCTGTGCGTAGCTACTAGCTATGCCTATGTCCGGGTAGTTTTAGGTTTACATCATGCCTTGTTGATATTGTTATTGATTTATGTTTATTGTCTACCTTGAGAGGGAGCGAGATTGAGTTTGCTTATTAAATGTTTTGAAAGGAGTTGAAATTGAAAAACGTAAGATTTAAAAGGTTTCATTTGAACTTCGAAATTTCAAAAAGGATTGAGTAATGCTATAATAGCTTAAGAAATCTATGTGTAACCGCGTCGCATGTATGTTTCGCGAGCGGGGTAATTTTCTTAAAAAGCCACAAGATGAATTTTCCTTATTTTGAAAAGAATCAAGAAAGAGATATGATTTTAATGTTGAATTTATTTTTGAGCGCGTCGTAAGTATGATCCGCGAGCGGGGAGATTCCTTAAATTTATATTTGACAGCGTCGCACGTATGATTCACGAGCGGGGTATTTCCTTCTACTACTCTTATGGGATCGGGTCGTTCGCCTCGACAGGATTTATGTACCACACTCTCATGGGAGCGGGCCGTTCGCCTCGGCAGGTTAATAGATGCATCTATGGTTCGCGTCGTTCGACCCTCGGTAGTGCATAGTTTACTTTTATGTTGGATCGGGCCGTACGCCTCAGCATTTCCTGTGTATATTATCCTCATGGAACCGTGCGTAATATTGGCAAGAAGCCGATGTATCTGAGGTTTTTCCTTGATTTAAATTATGACCATCTCTTTGATGAAATCCACCATCTCTATGTATGCTCCGATTACGGAGGGAACTTGCTAGTTGAGAGCTCGAGTAAAATTGTAAAGAGGGAAATTATGCCACGTATTTTGTACATGTTATTTCATGTATTTACTCGGTTTCATATCTATTCACTTTTTTATTGTACCTGATATGAATTATAGCCCATAGTAAGTGTCCGAGTCGACCCCTCGTCACTACTTCTTCGAGGTTAGGCAGGATACTCACTGGGTACGCGTTGATTTACGTACTCATGCTACACTTGCTGCACATTTGTTTGCAGGTACACATATATATTATTGGCCTTGTGGGCACAGCGGCGCGGTTGATACGGGGATTTAGGTGAGCTGCATTTTTTAGACGATTCGCAACCGGCAGAGTCTCCTTCAGAGTATTTGTATTTTCTTTTCTATCCAAATTTGTATTCCGGACAGTTATTGTATTTTATTTTATTTCCTAGCAAATGCTCAGGCACTTGTGACACCGGATTTTGAGATTGATTATGGGCGTTCAGTATTGAAATTGATAAAAACATTATTATTTATTCTGAAAATTTCATCCTTTATTATTTAAATTGAAGGAAAATATGATTTCAAAAAATAATAAAGATGAGGACCAAATTTAGTATTTATTATTGGCTTGCCTGACAGTGGGGTCCGGCGCCATCACGACCTTAAAGGATTTTGGGTCGTGACAACATTGTATCAGATCACTAGGTTCATTTAGGTCTCACGAGTCATGAGCAAGTCTAGTAGAGGCTTGCGGATCGGTACGGAGACGTCTGTACTTATCTTCGAGAGGCTACAGGGTTGTTAGGAGCACTTCCCTTCTTGATTCCTCATCGTGCAATTTTATTCCTTTGAGGCTTATGCCTTCATTTCCTTCCCATTCAATCTTGTGTGACGCGAAGCGCTGGTTATAAATTGGTAATTGAGGAATCGTAATGGTACTACAGATGTGGTACGGGATGTTTCTCCCTGCATAGTTGTTTGGGCTATAGTCGTCGCCTTGCGGAAGGATATTCTGTCATTTTAGCTCAGTAACTGTACTTCTGAGAGCTTTGAGGCTATGCACAGGTTGCTATGATGCTCAAGAGTTGTTGTCGCACAGCACTGATGTGATGGTAGGATGCTTGCCTATGTGTCGGGGCAGTGAATGACTTGGGAGGAGGTTTACTCAGTGCATGGATCCGAGATTCAGTATCTTATTTCCGGTAGAGGAAAAGCAATTTGCCTATGAATGTCCAGATTTGGGTTGATGGAGTAATGAGGCTTGGTATTTCGAGCATAGTAGAGTTCTCAAACTGTGATATGGTGTCATCGTCCTTGTTGAACGCATTAAGGTTCAACGATGTTATGGCCTTCTTCAATTTGCCTTTGGGGTAGGGTACTGTGAAATGTTGCTTGAGATGCGATTGTCAGAGATAACGGAGTGTAGCGGTATCAGAATCGAATTTGTACTTCTAGTATTGATGGCTCAAGGAAGATGATCTTAGGAAAGGTTAAAGTCGGTAGCGGTCGATGGGTTCAAGTGCTACAGCGATAGATTTTGATTTAAGGCAACAACTGGGCAGCAAAGGATGAGGAAGAACGTGTGGGAAGTGTCTTCTCGCGGTTAAGTTTCTAGAAGGCCAAGTGTGAGAATCAGAAATCGGGTAGTTGCTTAAAGGAGAGGGTTTGACCAAAGTGGGAGAGTGGCAGAATAGCATATGGGTTACTGATTTCGTAGTTATTGTACCTAGTGCAGCAGCATTGGATGATGTCGGCATGGAATTTTCACAGGTGGGTTATCTCCTATGAGCAGGTTAGCGGTTGCGTGGTGTTGATGGGGCTGTCACGAAAGAATTTTACTGGTTATCCGGCAAGAAGTCGAATATGTGAAGGTGGTTAGTGATTCAGAGTGTTCATGAAAGGTCAAATGGAAGGATTTCGAGGAATTTGGCGAGTTGGTTGTGCAAGATCAGTTCAATGATGAAGAAAGAATCTTGGCGGTTTCTAGAGTTATACAATGGTAGCTTCAAGCTAAGTGGGAGAGTTCCACCGCCTACGGTTGGATTGCATGGTCGGATAATTGTGAGATTTCTGGTTATCGGCATATTGGTGGGATATTATGACTAAGGAAGAGGGTCATCAGTGGTGATTTGGGCAAAGAATTTGAGTAATGTGTGCTATAATTGGCCTTATCGATTCATGTTCAGGCTTTGGGAAGACTCGGAGTTTATGTTTCGTGTAGATGTGATGTACAAGGAAAGCGATTCAGTCGGGTGCTTATTGAGATAGTGTTCATGTGCTAGCAGAGCCTTGGAGTTTATTATATTCGGGACCAGGTTGGAGTGGGTGACTCGCAGCAATGATTCACACTGCGGTGCCTAAGGATTTCGAGCCAGTAGTATGGTTGAGTATCGAGCTTTTGAATATTATGAAAAGGGGCTTGGAGTGTTCTATGTTACCTTCGGTCTGCGGTGTAGTATTGGAGGAATGAGAGAAAATAACTTCGGATTCATAGAGGGATTTTCCAGAATAGGTGTACCAGTTGAAGATGCGAACATGCGCACAAGGAGGGTATGAGATGGTTCGTGGGATTTGAGACAGCATGGTCTCGTGATTCAAGGCCACTCATGATGAATGCAGATTGAGTTCGTTATATGTTGACTGGAGTTATTATTATTTCTAAGACAAGTTAAGGATAAGTTAGAAGAAGTCGGATCGGTTAGCCATGGTTGAATTGGCATGATGGTGGTAGTGATCAGTTCCTCCAGCCTGATTAGATTATGCATATGATTTGTGGCGGGACGTGCGAGGCATGACGTCCGCCGTAATTGATTGTATTTGGATGCATTCGAGTATTATGGCCTATTATGTGTAGGTGGATCCTGGAAGGGTTATGGTGGTTTAGACCACTACTTGAGGATTTATGTGTTCTACGGTTATGAAAATTCAGTCATGTGTTGCAATGATTCTCCTGAAACGAGTTAAGTGAAAGGTTTCTAGAAAGTGAAGTGTGTATCCTATTAGTGGTTTAAGAGCTATAATGCAATTCTTGGGTCCTCGCATATTGGTAAGATAGGTGCGGTGAGCGGTATGAAATTTGAAAGATTAGGGATTGAGGTTGCAGTTCGGTATTGACAAGGATGTCACGAGCTCGGATGAGCAGGAAAAAGGAATTTAGATGTTTAGAATAAGCTGGTATTGTCTCCAGCGTCACCTGAGATCAGTATCATGTGTAAAAGGCTTTGCATACTGATTGCGGAGTCTTGATATGCTTTACAACATTAGTGTGACCGGTGGTATGGATGTGCAGACTTGTTACCTGGTGCGGAAGGTCGTGGGAGTGTGTCCCACGGAAAGATTGTGTAAGAGTGGCATGTAGTCACTTGATTGAGTGAAGATTGAAACCAAGTATGAAGATTGTGGTAATATCGCTGATTCGAGAATTTATGCCTGGAGGTTTTTTTTTTTAATTCTTTTCTTTCTAAGAGGTGGAATAGAATAACCCGATTGAAGCGTAATGATCATACGTCTGTAACACATTGTATGTCCCATAATAGGTCCCATTCTTGTACTCTTTCCACTCGGTTCACTTGGTTGTGGACTGTGGAAGTTTGTTCCAGTTATGATGGTTGTTCTTGTGTGTTAGGGGAAAAAGGGTTATTATGGATCCTTGAAAGGGTAATAGCCTAGTACGGTGCTATCAGAATCGGCTTGAGGTCTGTGGATGGATTTAAATATGAATATGGGCTCTATATCAAGCCGGATGTGTTCATTTCAGTATAGCGCTTCTTATGGAGGAGTATTCGGATATTGGATGTCATTTTGTTGTCGGCTATTTCATGTAATACTATATTATGCTGTGTGAGTTATGAAACGGCTTGGTAAATTTCTTATGTGTTGAGGTTCCGCATAGCGGTGGTGTTATGTGAGCAGGATGGCTCTCGAGATTCAAATCATATATCGCACCTTAGTTGTGCTTGAGTTTTGTATTGTATGGCTCTATCTATCTCCCCAGGGATGGTATTATGCACTTAGCGTGCTTGTGGCCGATATTCGGGTATTTTGTAGTAATGAGCATTCTAGCTCGGTAAGTATCTCTTTATATAGACTTTATGTGTGGATCGGCAGCGTGCCGCCACGGGTATGTTGTTTGGATCGGGTTGCATGCCGCAACAGTGGGATGTTGATTACAGTCCCCTATATCTATTTTCGTGTGTTTGGTTTTCCATTTTCTGGGGAAGGTTCATAACACCTTTTCGGTTGTCTAATTAGTTGTGTAGGTTGAGTAGTCCCTTCCAGAGTTCGTTTTCCTTATGTATCACGTTCGAGTTTGTAGCTTATTGGCACATTGCGGCATCATATGAGACTTTTGGTCATATCTGGGGTGGTTTGTTGCCTGAGCAGCTTATACTGGGTAAGACGAGATTTTTGTATCTAGGATCAGTGCGATCGGATTATATGAAGTATATTAAAGAGCAAATACCATTATTTGGTTCATAATGGGGTGATGATTCTAGTCAAAGAGGAAGCTTCAATAATTTGTTGACTCTGAATTTGGTTATGAATTTCTACACATCTCTTTCGCCGTATGAGTTGGAACAGGACTTATATATGTCACGAGGTGCATTGTGAGCATCAGATTCGTGAAATTTCGGCTATTGTTATCATAAGATGTTATTATGGTCATGTGAGTTATGCAGTGCATAGTGTGAATTCAGCAAAGGTATGCAATCGTGTATTGGTGTATCGTGTAGTAATTGATACGGTGTTCGTATAATGGGAACAGGCCTGGCAGAGAATTTCGGATGTTGGAATTGGACTCTAAGGCTTATTTGGCTAAGTAAAAAGGGAGAATCTTTAGACTGGCTCAAGCTAGTGTGCTCAACTGAGTTGTGGCTGCACGGGTAAGTACACGAGGTATTAAACAATGATTTCGGACAACCCCAGAGCAGTTCTTAGCATGTTCGAGGTTGAACGTATGTTTAAGTGGGAGAGAACGTAACGACCCGACCGGTCGTTTTGAGCTATAGCATTTTGTTCAGCAGTTTGAGGCCATGAGCAACTTCCCTTCAGGTATTATGACTGGTACACGTGGTTGGAATTCAAATTTCGGAAGTTCAGAGTTAATTTGAAAAGAAAATTCTCATTTCGGAAGCTTTAAGTTGGAAGAATTAACTAAGGTTGGATTTGTGAGTAAACGATCTCGGAATTGGGATTTGAAGGTTCCAACATGTTCGTATGATGAATTCGGATTTGGGCGTATGTCTGGATCGGGTTTTGGATGACCTGGGAGCGTTTCGGCGCCTATTGTGGAAGTTGGCATTTTGGAAGAATTTCATAAATTTGGGTTGAAGTGCATTTTAATATTATCAAAGTCTGTTTGGGATTCCGAGCCTGGGAATAGCTCCGTATGGTGATTCTGGTATTGGGAGCGCGTCCGGAAGTGGATTCGGAGGTCCGTAGATCATTTTGGAGTCCTTTGGCTAAAGCTAGAAATTTGAAGGTTTTTGAGAAGTTTGATTGGAAGTGGACTTTTTGATATCGGGGTCAGAATCCGACTCCAGAAATTGGAGTAGGTCCGCAATGTCAATTATGACTTGTGTGCAAAATTTGAGGACAATCAGGCATGATTTGATATGTTTCGGCATCGATTGTAGAAGTTGAAGTTTCATAGTTCATTAAGTTTGAATTGGGTTGTGATTCATGATTTCGATGTTATTTGATATGATTTGAAGGCTCGACTAAGTTCGTAATGTGTTTTGGGACGTGTTGGTATAATTGGTTGAGGTCTCGAGGTCCTCGGGTATGTCTCGGATCGAGTTCGGACGGATATTGGACTTTGAAGAATTGCTGGTTTCTGGGCATCTGGTTTCCTCTTCCGCGATCGCGAAGAAAGGGCCGCGATCGCGAAGGGTTAAGTGGACTGGTGGGATTTTTCCTCTACGCGATCGTGTATAATAGTTCGCATTCGCGGAGGGTCGAGCTAGAGGTTCTTCGCGTTCGCGTCGGGGCTATCGCGAACGCGCTGTGTTAATGGGGCTGGATCGTTTGGTGAAGGTTGTTCTATGTGATCGCATAGCGGGGTTCGCGATCGCGAAAAAGGAAGGGGATGAGCATTGCGATCGCGTTTTGGGCATCGCGTTCGCAAAAGAGAAGCTTTTAGGCAGTTGTTGATTGGCCTTCGCGATCGCAAGTGGATTTTCGCGATCTTGAAGGGGAAAGACCCGGGCAGTGTTCTTTTAAAATCGAGGTTTTGGCTCATCTGCACTTCATTTCCTCCATGGGAGCAGGTCTTGGAGCGATTTTGGAGCTCTATCTTCTTCATCTATCTCAAGGTAAGTGATTCCCACCTATTGCAAGTTAAATACATGGGTTATATAAGGATTTAGAGGTGAAAATTTGTAGAAATTTGGAATTTTGAAGAAAAACCTAGAAATTGATATTTTTGGAATTTGACCATGAATTTGGGTAAGGAATTGAGAACAAATTATATATTTGAGTTCGTAATGCTATGGGTAATGTTTATCTTCAAAAATTTTCGGAATCCGGGCACGTGGGCCTCAGGTGATTTTATCGATTTTTCTAGCAGAGTTTGAAATTGTAGTAAACTGAATTGTTATGAGTATTAGAGTATATTTTCATTAGTTTGTGCATTGTTTGGCTAGTTTTGGAGCGTTGGGCATCGGTTTGGGGTGTTAGAGTGGCGTTGGAGCTGGTTACGGAATTTCGGAGCGAGGTAAGTCTCCTTGCTAACCTTGTAAGAGGGAATTAACCCCATAGGTGAACTAAATTATAATGTGCTTCTATTTGTGGGGGCTACGTACGCACGAGGTGACGAGAGTCCGTGCGTAGCTACTAGCTATGCATATGTCTGGGTAGTTTTAGGCTCACATCATGCCTTGTTTATATTGTTATTGATTTTATGTTTATTGTTGTTACACCTTATATTTTCGTACGTAAAAATGCGTCGTAAGCAAACTAATGTAGGACCAAAAATGAGATAATATTTAAAAGTATATAAAGTAAGTTAATCATGTTACCTCTGAGGTTACAAATATTGAAGATCATGAACAACAAGTACAAAGAGGGCTGGACAGTTCAGAAGCTAAAGCAATTAAATAAAACAATGTTTCGTCGAAAGTCGACAAGTTGGAAATGTTATAACATGTACCTTTGGGGTGAGACTAGGGTGATTAACATGATAAGGAGATTATGTTATGATTTATATTAGTCGTATGACATCCGTGTGTTATGTTTTGAAGTCAAGCGAGTTGTGGAACAAAAGTCGATGAAAGTCATCACAAGTTACATTCATAAGTTTTACTGAAACTTTGGGTCAAATGTAACTGCAAGTTTCTCCCAATATACTTAGAGTTATGGGGTGTTCCACCCATCAAATTAAATATCTATGAATCTATTTTTCAACGCATTAAACCATTTGTCAATACGACATTGGAGTAGAAAGATATGGGCATTTGTGTGATACTGCGCAAGCTGCTAGGTGACAAGTAGGTGTGTCACCTACTTGCTTAAATGAAAGCCCAAAAATGGGCCATTTCGGGTCGTCCAAAGAGGCCTTTTAAGGGCCTATTTTCTTCATATATTAGACTTAAAATAGAGCATAATAACCAGACATAAGCTCTGCAAATAATCCTCCTAAAAATTTTCCACAAACCCTAATTGATTTTCTCTCCCTTTCAAGTTCCAATTGGAGGTAAAACCTAGAGTTTGAAGAACCAAGATAAGAGCTGAGTTATCCAACAAATAAGGTGAGTTTACTCCTCTCTTTCATCCAATTTTTCTTCTGTAAATTCATGGTAAGTCGTTCTATACTTGTAAGAACTCACGGGACGGTGATCGGAAGTCGTGAGTTCGAGTTATTCACTTGTAGCGGACTATTTTGTGGACTGTTTTGTGTTGCTGTTGGGCTGCGTGTTTTACTACTATTTTGTGGAGTTTTGGAGGAGGAAGGGGGTTTATAAACACCATATAAATGTAGGGTGGTTGGCTGGTCGTTCGTCATAATATTTTCGGGTCGTTTGACACTACTACGGTGGTCGTTTTGTGTACGAAGAGATTGGGGTGTGTTGGGCTGTTTTGTAGTATTTGATGGTGTATATAGGGATGAAAAATGATGTATATATGTTGTTATTGTTCTGTTCTTGTATTGTTGGTGTTATCTTGAATTTGGAGGAAGTAAGGATTATAGGGGAGATGCTGCCCGTTTTAATACAAAATAAGTTTGTCGTTCGTTGTGCGATAGTTGTACCTTTCATAACTTAACAATAGTATTATTATCGTTCTTGTAGATTAAGGTGAAAAGAGGTGAGTTCAACTTGGTGATTGGAAAGATTGTGATAAGGTATGTTAAGGCTAAGCCTTCCTTCATTTTGGCATGATCTCGTAGCTACATGTGTTAGTAATGAGACAAAAAGAGAAGTTCATATTCATGAATTTATTCACACTATTCTAGTCTCATAAGTTACAATATTATTCCTTATCGAGACTCTATATTCAATTTTAGTATTGTCTTCTTCCAGTCAAGAGAGCAGCAAGCCTATATATACAGTATTACAGTATTTTCATTACCATCGAGCTATAATCGATGGGCAGGCCCCTATTGGGCAACCACTGATCAGATGGAAAGTTATATACCGAGCCTACTGTGGCCGAGCGCCTATGAGCGAGCCCAGCATGGTCGAGATACATAGCCTAGTATGGCCGAGCGCCTATGAGCGAGCCTACTATGGCAGAGCAGTTATATATATACCGAGCCTTATAAGGCCGTACAATTATTTTACTTACTATATTGAAGGAGTTGAGTCAGTATCAGCAGGTAAGTATATCTCCAGATCATCTTTGACTCCCAGTTACTTCCAGTTATTATATTATCAGTTCAGTTTCGATTTTCAGTTATGTTATTGCCTTACATACTCGGTACATTATTTCGTACTGACGTCCCTTTTCCGGGGACGCTGCATTTCATGCATGCAGGTTCAGATAGACAGACGAGTAGATCTCCTCAGTAGGTGTTTCCCGAGTTCAGCCTGATCGGTAAGCTCCACGTCTTTCGGAGTTGCCAGGTCTAGAGTGTTGTGTACATCTTATGTATATCTGTATATATGTTATGGGTAGGTCGGGGCCCTGTTCCGATCATAGTACATCTATCAGTAGAGGCTTGTAGACATATCCTGTTGGTTAGTGCAGTATGTTGGGTTTGTAGGCCTGGTATGTATAATTTGGTGGTTTGTCAGCTGTAGTAGCTATGACGGCCTTTTCAGCCTAGCTTTATATTGATGTTTAGTTAGCGCTAGTTTCCATTCAGTTTTATATTTTGCTTCGCAAATTGTCTTGCAAGGTGGCCCCATGGCCAAAGTATGACATTATGTGTTCAGAGTCCCTTAGTCGCAATTTGGTACGCCAGGTTAGGTGAGGCACCGGGTGCTTGTCTCGCTCCTAGGTTCGGGGCGTGACAAACTTGGTATCAGAGCAGTTCTATCCTAGGGAGTCTACAAGCCGTGTCTAGTAGAGTCTTGTTTATAGATGTGTTGTGCACCACATTATATAAGCAGGGCACTACAGGGCATTTAGGAGTTGGTTACCCTTCTTTGAAATCTAAATCGTGCTATAGAACTGAGTTATAGGAAATTTGAATTAAACTTATGTGTTGGTGTTTGCATGCACAGATGACGGTGACTAGGAAGACTACGGCTAGCCAGAGGAGAGATACAGCAGTAGGTGAGGGGACCAGCAGGGTACCCCCAGTAGATGGGGCCCAGTCTGAGGCTCAAGGTGAGACCCCTACTCAGCCATTACCGGCTCCTCCACCAACTACGGAGATTCCTAGGGAAACCGCACATCCAGTTCCCCCTCCACTTCCATCAGATCAGGACTTGAGGAGTGCGGTGCATTTGTTGACACAGTTGGTAGCTACCCAGCAACAGGCTAGGGCATCAGCTAGTGCAGGAACTTCTGAGGGGTCTGGGAGTTCAAGGGTCCGAGAGTTTATTGCTTTGAGTCCCCCAGAGTTCACGGGGACAGATCAGAGGGAGGACCCACAGGATTTCATAGATCAGCTTCACAGGATCTTTCGTGTTATACATGCCACGGAGAAAGAGGCAGTTGAGCTAGCAGCTTTTCGACTCCGAGATATAGCCATCCTTTGGTACGAGAGATGGGAGAGGTCCAGGGGACGTGATGCACCTCCAGCTATTTGGGAGAATTTTTCAGATGCCTTCCTTGACCAGTACTTACCACGGGAGATCCGACAGGCTCGAGTCGATCAGTTTCTAGCCCTTAAGCAGGGTAATATGAGTGTTCGAGAGTATAGTCTCCGTTTTGACTCATTGGCCAGATATGCACCATCCATAGTTGCTACTATGCGGGACAGGATTCACAGGTTTATAGCAGGGTTAGCCCCAGAGTTAACCGAGGCATGTGCCACCGCTGCATTGCAGGATAGTATGGATATCTCCCGGATTCAGGCATTCGCCCAGAATATAGAAAGGGGTAGGCGTCGGCAGCAGGGTACAGAGAGGGCTGAGCAAGGGCAACGTAAGAGGATGAGATTTCCCAGGTCTCAGGAGCAATATCAGGGTAGTTATAGGACCCAGTACTTCGGACGGCCACCTAGGCCTCCGCCACCTCAGTTACAGGGTTACAGGTATGACCGCTATACTCAGTCAGGACCAGGTGAGAGCTCATGGGCATCGGGTTTGCAGCGACAGCGAGGATCTGCGCAGACATGGTTATTTCCTCCACGGTGTGACATCTGTGGTAGAGGACACTTGGGCCAATGCCGAGCAGGTTCTGATGCTTGTTATACATGTGGGCGTTCAGGGCATATGATGCGAGATTGCCCAAATAGAGATTCTGGGGGAATGGCACAACCAGCGAGTTCAGCAACAGGATCATCTATGTCCGTGCATCCTTCAAGGCGCGAGTCTCAGTCTTCGGCTGGTAGAGGTCGAGGCAGAGGTAGAGGTTCCAGTTCAAGTGGTAATCAGAACCGTATCTATGCTTTAGCGGGTCGACAGGACCAGGAGTCTTCACCAGACGTTGTGACAGGTATATTAACCATTTGCTCTCACGATGCTTATGCTTTGATAGACCCAGGATCTACTTTATCGTATATTACCCCATTTGTCGCGAGGAAGTTTAGTATAGTGCCTGAAATACTAAGTGATCCTTTTGCGGTATCTACACCGGTCGGAGAATCGATTATTGCTAGACGGGTTTACCGAGGTTGTACGGTGACAATTTGTAGTCGTCAGACCTCAGCTGACCTAGTTGAGCTAGAGATGATGGATTTTGATGCTATCATGGGCATGGACTGGTTGGCAGCTTGCTATGCCACAGTTGATTGCCGAGCAAAGGCAGCCAGATTTCATTTTCCAGGTGAGCCAGTCCTTGAATGGGTAGGTAATACACCAACACCCAGAGGTAGGTTTATTTCCTATCTGAAGGCGAGGAAAATGATCGCAAAAGGGTGCATTTATCATATTGTGCGAGTTAGAGATGCAGATGCTGAGATACCTACACTTCAGTCTATTCCCGTAGTCAAAGAGTATGCAAATGTGTTTCCAGAGCGAGAGATTGATTTTAGCATCGATTTGCTTCCAGGAACTCAACCAATATCCGTCCCTCCGTATAGAATGGCACCTGGCGAATTGAAGGAGTTGAAGGAGCAGTTAAAAGATTTGCTGGAGAAAGGTTACATCAGGCCCAGTACCTCACCTTGGGGTGCACCAGTACTATTTGTGCGGAAGAAAGACGGCTCGCTGAGGATGTGTATCGATTATAGGCAGCTGAACAAGGTAACTATTAAGAATAAGTATCCACTTCCAAGGATCGATGACTTGTTTGATCAGTTGCAGGGGGCTAGATGCTTTTCAAAGATAGATTTGAGGTCGGGGTACCACCAGGTCAGAGTTCGGGAAAAAGATATTCCGAAGACAGCCTTCAGGACCCGATATGGCCACTTCGAGTTCCTTGTCATGTCCTTCGGGTTGACTAATGCACCCGCTGTATTTATGGACTTGATGAATAGCCTATTCCGACCATTTTTAGATCTGTTCGTGATAGTATTTATTGATGATATTTTGGTTTATTCCCGTTCAGAGGATGAGCATGCGGACCACCTGCGAGCGGTAATCCAAACCCTCCGTGATCGTAAGTTGTATGCTAAGTTTTCTAAATGTGAGTTCTGGTTGAAGTCTGTAGCATTCTTGGGGCATATTGTATCAGATGAAGGGATAAAGGTGGACACTCAGAAGATTGAGGCCGTGAAATCTTGGCCTAGACCTACCACTCCGACAGAGGTTCGTAGCTTTCTAGGCTTAGCAGGATACTATCGGAGGTTCGTAGAGGGTTTTTCTTCCCTTTCGGCACCATTGACGAAGTTGACACAGAAAGAAACTAAGTTTCAATGGACAGAGGCTTGTGAGCGGAGTTTCCAAGAGCTTAAGAACAGGTTGACCTCAGCTCCAGTTCTAACACTTCCAGAGGGTCTAGAGGGTTATGCCGTGTATTGTGATGCATCAGGTGTCGGGTTAGGATGTGTCCTAATGCAACATGGGAAGGTAATTGCGTATGCTTCAAGGCAGTTGAGGAAGCACGAGAGGAATTATCCGACCCACGACCTCGAGTTAGCTGCGGTTGTCCATGCACTTAAGATATGGCGGCATTATTTATATGGTGTTCATGTTGATGTATTTACTGATCATAAAAGCCTACAATATATCTTCAAGCAGAAAGAGTTGAATTTGCGACAGAGGCGATGGCTTGAGTTATTGAAAGATTACGATGTTAACATTCTCTACCATCCAGGGAAAGCTAATGTTGTAGCAGATGCATTAAGTCGTCGATCTATGGGTAGCTTAGCACATGTAGATCCCGAGAAAAGACAATTAGCTAGAGAGATTCATCAATTGTCTTCGTTGGGGGTTCGGTTAGTAGATTCTGAGGATGGTGGAGTTGTACTCCAAAACACTACAAAATCATCCCTCATAGCGGAAGTCAAGGAAAGGCAGTACGAGGACCCAGAGTTGGTCGAGCTGAGAGAGCGAGTTCCGCAGCAGAAGAAACCACTGTTAGAGCTAAAGGGAGATGGGGTTCTCAGATATAGGGGTCATTTGTGTGTTCCAGATGTAGCAGGGCTACGAGACAGGATTATGTCAGAGGCACATTATTCATGGTATTCCATCCATCCTGGGTCGACGAAGATGTATCATGACATTAAGGATGTGTACTGGTGGAATAATATGAAGAAGAACATTGCTGAGTTTGTCGTCCAATGTACTAGTTGCCAGCAAGTGAAGATAGAGCACCAGAAGCCTGGAGGGCTAATGCAGACTATAGAGATCCCGACATGGAAATGGGAGGCGATAAACATGGACTTTATCACGGGTTTACCTCGTTCTAATCGTAAGTTCGATTCCATATGGGTGATAGTCGATAGGCTCACGAAATCAGCTCACTTCCTACCGGTCAGATCTACATATACAGCAGAAGATTATGCAAAGTTATATATTAAGGAGATAGTGCGGCTACACAGAGTACCAGTTTCTATTATATCTGACCGTGGGGCTCAGTTTACAGCACATTTTTGGAGGTCATTTCAGAGATGTCTAGGGACTCAGGTGAATCTCAGCACAGCTTTTCATCCACAGACTAATGGACAAGCCGAGCGCACAATTCAGACGCTCGAGGATATGTTACGAGTATGTGTGTTGGATTTTAAAAGAAGTTGGGATGAACATCTACCTCTTATCGAGTTTGCATATAATAATAGTTACCACTCCAGTATCCAGATGGCTCCGTACGAGGCTTTGTATGGGCGTAAGTGCAGATCTCCTATAGGGTGGTTTGATGTTGGAGAATCTGGGTTACATGGGCCAGACCTGGTTCAGCAGGCCATAGAGAAAGTAAAGGTTATCCGGGAGCGACTGTTGACAGCTCAGAGTCGTCAGAAGTCATATTCTGACGTGCGGCGATGAGACTTAGAGTTCAGGATTAATGACTGGGTATTCTTAAAGGTATCACCTATGAAGGGCGTGATGAGGTTTGGCAAGAAAGGCAAGCTTAGCCCACGGTATATTGGGCCTTATAGGATCATTCGGAGAGTGGGCCAAGTAGCTTATGAGTTAGAGTTGCCCTCAGAATTGGAGTCTGTCCATCCGGTTTTTCACGTATCTATGCTACGGAAGTGCATTGGCGATCCTACCCGAGTGGTGCCCACGGATGATGTACAGATTACAGAGGACTTGTCATACGAGGAAATTCCAGTTGCCATCCTAGACCGACAAATCCGCAATCTACGAAATAAGGAGGTAGCTTCCGTAAAGGTTTTATGGAGGAGCAAGAATGTAGAAGAGATGACGTGGGAATCGGAGGAAGAAATGAAGTCTAAATACCCCCACCTATTTCAAACTGAAGATATGGTTCGAGATGGGACGCTACAACATAGCTCTATGTAGGCTAAGCAGGTCATCAGGTAAGCTTTTATTTTTCACTTTCAATATTTATGATTTACGGTCGGTGAGGCAAATTGCTGCTATTTATAAAGATTGGCCATATGTGGCATGCATAGTATGTTTCTGGCTACGTGCACGTTGGTTTTAACGTAGTGTACGAAGGATACTTTGGCAAAATTTTCCAAAGTCTCTAAGAGTAAACATTCGAGGACGAATGTTCCCAAGGGGGAGTGATGTTACACCCTATATTTTCATACGTAAAAATGCGTCGTAAGCAAACTAATGTAGGACCAAAAATGAGATAATATTTAAAAGTATATAAAGTAAGTTAATCATGTTACCTCTGAGGTTACAAATATTGAAGATCATGAACAACAAGTACAAAGAGGGCTGGACAGTTCAGAAGCTAAAGCAATTAAATAAAACAATGTTTCGTCGAAAGTCGACAAGTTGGAAATGTTATAACATGTACCTTTGGGGTGAGACTAGGGTGATTAACATGATAAGGATATTATGTTATGATTTATATTAGTCGTATGATATCCGTGTGTTATGTTTTGAAGTCAAGCGAGTTGTGGAACAAAAGTCGATGAAAGTCATCACAAGTTACATTCATAAGTTTTACTGAAACTTTGGGTCAAATGTAACTGCAATTTTCTCCCAATATACTTGAAGTTATGGGGTGTTCCACCCATTAAATTAAAGATCTATGAGTCTATTTTCCAATTCATTAAACCGTTTGTCAATACGACATTGGAGTAGAAAGATATGGGCATTTGTGCGATACTGCACAAGCTGCTAGGTGACAAGTAGGTGTGTCACCTACTTGCTTAAATGAAAGCCCCAAAAAGGGCCATTTTGGGTCGTCCAAAGAGGCCTTTTAAGGGCCTATTTTCTTCTTATATTAGACTTAAAATAGAGCATAATAACCAGACATAAGCTCTGCAAATAATCCTCCCAAATATTTCCCACAAACCCTAATTGATTTTCTCTCTCTTTCAAGTTCCAATTGGAGGTAAAACCTAGAGTTTGAATAACCAAGATAAGAGCTGAGTTATCCAACAAATAAGGTGAGTTTACTTCTCTCTTTCATCCAATTTTTCTTCTGTAAATTCATGGTAAGTCGTTCTATACTTGTAAGAACTCACGGGACAGTGATCGGAAGCTGTGAGTTCGAGTTATTCACTTGTAGCGGACTGTTTTGTGTTGCTGTTGGGCTGCGTGTTTTACTACTATTTTGTGGAGTTTTGGAGGAGGAAGGGGGTTTATAAACACCATATAAATGTAGGGTGGTTGGCTGGTCGTTCGTCATAACATTTTCGGGTCGTTTGATACTACTACGGTGGTCGTTTTGTGTACGAAGAGATTGGGGTGTGTTGGGCTGTTTTGTAGTATTTGATGGTGTATATAGGGCTGGAAAATGATGTATATATGTTGTTATTGTTCTGTTCTTGTATTGTTGGTGTTATCTTGAATTTGGAGGAAGTAAGGATTATAGGGGAGATGCTGCCCGTTTTAATACAAAATAAGTTTGTCGTTCGTTGTGCGATAGTTGTACCTTTCGTAACTTAACGATAGTATTATTATCGTTCTTGTAGATTAAGGTGAAAAGAGGTGAGTTCAACTTGGTGATTGGAAAGATTGTGATAAGGTATGTTAAGGCTAAGCCTTCCTTCATTTTGGCATGATCTCGTAGCTACATGTGTTAGTAATGAGACAAAAAGAGAAGTTCATATTCATGAATTTATTCACACTATTCTAGTCTCATAAGTTACAATATTATTCCTTATCGAGACTCTATATTCAATTTTAGTATTGTCTTCTTCCAGTCAAGAGAGCAGCAAGCCTATATATACAGTATTACAGTATTTTCATTACCATCGAGCTATAATCGATGGGCAGGCCCCTATTGGGCAACCACTGATCAGATGGAAAGTTATATACCGAGCCTACTGTGGCCGAGTGCCTATGAGCGAGCCCAGCATGGTCGAGATACATAGCCTAGTATGGCCGAGCGCCTATGAGCGAGCCTACTATGGCAGAGCAGTTATATATATACCGAGCCTTATAAGGCCGTACAATTATTTTACTTACTATATTGAAGGAGTTGAGTCAGTATCAGCAGGTAAGTATATCTCCAGATCATCTTTGACTCCCAGTTACTTCCAGTTATTATATTATCAGTTCAGTTTCGATTTTCAGTTATGTTATTGCCTTACATACTCGGTACATTATTTCGTACTGACGTCCCTTTTCCGGGGACGCTGCATTTCATGCATGCAGGTTCAGATAGACAGACGAGTAGATCTCCTCAGTAGGTGTTTCCCGAGTTCAGCCTGATCGGTAAGCTCCACGTCTTTCGGAGTTGCCAGGTCTAGAGTGTTGTGTACATCTTATGTATATCTGTATATATGTTATGGGTAGGTCGGGGCCCTGTTCCGATCATAGTACATCTATCAGTAGAGGCTTGTAGACATATCCTGTTGGTTAGTGCAGTATGTTGGGTTTGTAGGCCTGGTATGTATAATTTGGTGGTTTGTCAGCTGTAGTAGCTATGACGGCCTTTTCAGCCTAGCTTTATATTGATGTTTAGTTAGCGCTAGTTTCCATTCAGTTTTATATTTTGCTTCGCAAATTGTCTTGCAAGGTGGCCCCATGGCCAAAGTATGACATTATGTGTTCAGAGTCCCTTAGTCGCAATTTGGTACGCCAGGTTAGGTGAGGCACCGGGTGCTTGTCTCGCTCCTAGGTTCGGGGCGTGACAATTGTCTGCCTTGAGAGGGAGCGAGATTGAGTTTGCTTATTAAATGTTTTGAAAGGAGTTGAAATTGAAGATCGTAAGATTTAAAAGGTTTCGTTTGAACTTCGAAATTTCGAAAAAGATTCAGTAATGCTATAATAGTTTAAGAAATCTATGTATAACCACTTCGCATGTATGTTTCGCAAGCGGGGTAATTTTCTTAAAAAGCTACAAGTTGAATTTCCCTTATTTTGAAAAGAATCAAGAAAGAAATATGATTTTAATGTTAAATTTATATTTGACCGCGTCGCAAGTATGATCCGCGAGCGGGGAGATTCCTTAAATTTATATTTGACCGTGTCGCACGTATGATGCGCGAGTAGGGCATATCCTTCTACTACTCTTATGGGATCGGGCTGTTTGCCTCGACAAGATTTATGTACCACACTCTCATGGGAACGGGCCGTTCGCCTCAGCAGGTTAATAGATGCATCTATGGTTCGCGTCGTTCGACCCTCAGTAGTGCACAATTTACTTTTATGTTGGATCGGGTCGTACGCCTCGGCATTTCCTGTATATATTATCCTCATGGAATCGTGCGTAATATTGGCAAGAAGCCGGTGTATCTGAGGTTTTTCTCTGATTTAAATTATGATCATCTCTTTGATGAAATTCACCATCTCTATATATGCTCCGGTTATGGAGGGAACTTGCTAGTTGAGAGCTCGAGTAAAATTGTAAAGAGGGAAATTATGCCACGTATTTTGTACATGTTATTTCATGTATTTACTCGGTTTCATATCTATTCACTTCTTTACTGTACCTGATATTAATTATAGCCCATAGTAAGTATCTGAGTCGACCCCTCGTCACTACTTCTTCGAGGTTAGGCGGGATACTCACTGGGTATATGTTGATTTACGTACTCATGCTATACTTGCTGTACATTTTTTGTGCAGGTACACATATATATTATTGGCCTTGTGAGCGCAGCGGTGTGGTTGTTACGGGGACTTAGGTGAGCTGCATTTTTTAGACGATTCGCAGCCGGAAAAGTCTCTTTAGAGTATTTGTATTTTTTTTCTGTCCAAATTTGTATTCCGGACAGCTATTGTATTTTATTTTATTTCCTAGCAAATGCTTATGAACTTGTGACACCGGGATTTGGGATTGATTGTGGGCGTTCAATATTGAAATTGATAAAAAACATTATTATTTATTCTGAAAATTTCATCCTTTACTATTTAATTTGAAGGAAAATTTGATTTCAAAAAATATTAAAGATGAGGACCAAATTTAGTATTTATTATTGGCTTGTCTGACAGTGGGGTCCGGTACCATCACGACCTTAATGGATTTTGGGTCGTGACATGTAAGTTTTGATGATGTCCTTTCATTTTGAATTCACGTATTATGCTAATGTATAATATTTTTTGGCATTTAGATGATTGTTATATTATTATACATAAAATTTCTCTCATTAGTTAAATTTTATTATTCCTTTATATAAATAAATGTTTAAACCATTATGTGTCATTATTAATGTGCAACACGTGTTCATAGATACTAATTTAGTGAAATATGATTATAGTGTCTTTTGTTTTTTCTTAAATTTAAATCTAGTTGAAGCTCATCTCTAACTTTTCTTATTGCATCCAAAAGTTCCAGTGTTGTCTTTTCGAACTTCACCAAAAATTATGAAGAGTTCTAGGCGCGATAAGTGCTTCCTGACGCGTAACTGGTTCCAAAGGTATTATATCGTCTTCACTTTCATCATCGACATTGTTTTTTCTGATGGTATTGTTTTAGATGAGAAGCCATTGTTGGGTACGATTTGAAAAAAAATTCTATGTTGCTTATATAGTTTATTCTCTCACCATCATACATTGAATATTTTTAGTAAAAATACCATGAATAATATTTTATTATTAAGAAACAATGAACATTACAATGATTTATTAATTACAATGAATACAGAATGAACATTACAATGAATCATTTAATAATAAAAAAATTACAATGAATCATACATCATACATTGTGCTTTATGTATAATGAATTTATTTTTTATATTAATTCAATAAATATGATACATAAATTAGTAAGATACAATAATTTTGATGTAATCAAAATTATCCTTCATTAAATCTCGAAAACACTCTTTAAATTAATAAATATTAATTTATCAATTAAATAATTACCTCTACAAAATAATAATATTTTATGGTCCCGGCAACATTAATTTAGAGAGGTTCTACTGTATATCAAAATCAATTAACCTTGTCATTTTCTACTTGAATTCTCCACCTTTAAACTGTGAAAGTCATTCCTTTACTATAGTTAAAATTCTTTATTAATACATTAATTTTAATTAATAAAGAGAAGCAATACTATCACTTTGTTGTCTGCTTCTTAAGATTGGGCTGTCGCCTGCCCGTATTTTCCTTGACTCCCACTTTAGTAAAGTGAAGATGGCGAGAGTTGCAATTCGTTACCCTCGCAATGGTAATACCTTCATCTCATTCTTAGCTATTTCTCATGGAAACCCCAAGATTGCTTATTCTACTTTCGCATTTGGGCACGGAGATTATTCTTCATCTCCTAGCAATACATTCATTTCGACAAAGGGTAGACTTGGGGTTTCTCGAAGTTTTGAGAACATCAAATGTTTAAATGATGCTGTGAGTGTGTTCCGTCAAATAATTAGAGAACATCCTCTTCCTTCTCCTCTCAGCTTCTCAAAACTGCTGAAAATTATAGTAAATATGAAACATTACTCTGATGTTGTTTCTCTCTTTGGAGAAATGCAGAAATTAGGTATTCCAACTAATGAATTCATCTTGAGTATAATGATTAATAGTTATTGCCTCATGCATCGTGCTGATTTTGGATTTTCTGTATTGGCCATTTTCTTGAAGAATGGTATTGCATTTGATGTTGTTATATTTAGCACCCTAATAAGGGGACTCTTTGCTGAAAATAAGGTTAAAGATGTCATTCACTTGTTCAAACCGCTAGTGAGAGAGAATATTTGTGAGCCGGAAGAAGTCATGTATGCAACTGTCATGAATGGGCTTAGCAAAAGGGGCCATACTAGAATTTATTTTAGTTTGCTCCGATTAATGGAACAAGGAAGCACTAAGCCTGACACATGCATCTATAACAATGTTATAGATTCCCTTTGCAAAGATAGAATAATAGATGATGCTATCAACCTTTTAAACTAGATGAAACAGAAAGGCATTCCACCAGACATTATCATATATAGTGTAGAAGATGATCAGGGGTAAGGCAACTAGGCCTGACGAGATCCCAGTGGAATTTTGGAAGGAAGTGGGTCGGGCTGGATTGGAGTGGCTTACTGGTTTGTTTAATATCATTTTAAGGATGAAGAAGATGCTTGAAGATTGGTGATGGAGTTTGATGATCCCGTTGTATATAAACAAAGGTGATATATAGGACTGTAACAACTATAGGGGTATCAAGCTGCTGAGTCATACTATGAAAGTTTAGGGAGAGGAAGAAGGACTTGCATATGGTATTCATTGACCTAGAGAAGGCCTACGATAAAGTCCCGAGAGAGGTCCTATGGAGATGTATAAAGGCTAGCGGTGTCCCGATCACGTACATTAGGGTAATTAAGAACATGTACGAGGGAGCGAAGACTCGGGTGAGGACTGCGAGTAGAGACTCAGATCATTTCCCAGTGGAGATAGGGCTGCACCAGGGATGGGCTCTTAGTCCATTTTTGTTTGCCTTAGCATTAGATGTGCTGACCCAACACATACAAGGGGGGTTCCATGGTGTATGTTATTCACTGACGAGATGCGAGGCGGAGTTAACGCTAGGTTAGAAGTTTGGAGACAGACGCTAGAGTATAAAGGTTTCAAGTGGAGTAGGTCAAAAATTGAGTACTTGGAGTGCAAGTTTAGTGATGGGTTGCATGAAGAAGGAGTGAAAGTGAAGATTGGTACTCAAGTCATTTCCAAAAGAGATAGTTTCAAGAATCTTGGGGCCATTATTCAAGGTAATGGGGAGATTGACGAAATATTACTCATCGTATTGGAGCAGGGTGGATAAGATGGAGCTCGCCTCAGGGTTTTTGTGTGATTAGAATGTACCACCCGGACTTAAAGGCATGGTCTATAAAGTGGTGGTTAGACCAACTATATTGTATGGGGCTGAGTGTTGGCCTGTCAAGAAGTCCCATGCCCAGAAGATGAAAGTAGTTGAAATGCGGATGTTGAGATGGATGTGTGGGCATACCATGAAGGACAAGATTAGGAATGAAGTTATTAGGGGCAAGGTAGGAGTGGCATCTGTGGAGGACAAGTTGTGGGAATCTAGGTTGAGATGGTTCGGGCATGTGAAGAGGAGAGACATAGATGCACCGGTCAGGAGATGTGAGGGGTTGTCCATGGCGGATCTGCGGAGGGGAAGAGGAATGCCTAAGAAGTATTGGGTAGAGGTTACTAGGCAGAACATGTCATTGCTTCAACTTAGCGAGGATATGACCCATGATAGAAAGGTGTGGAAAATAAGGATTAGGGTTGTAGGTTGACATAGTAGTATGTTCCTCCTAGGCCTACCAATAGTAATAAGACTATTTTTTGTATTATCTTAGTCATGGTTCTTTATTATTACATGTTGTGTTTGTTGTTGTTATTGTTGTTGTTGTGTCATTCACGCTCGTCACTATAATGGATTGTTGTCACCTTTGTTTACTACTTGGCTGCTTTACCTTATCTCTACTGTTCCTTAAGCTGAGGGTCTATCGGAAACAGCCTCTCTATCTTTATAAGGTAGAGGTAAGTTCTGCGTATACACTACCCTCCCTAGACCCCATTGATGGGATTACACTGAGTTTGTTGTTGTTGTAGTTCATTGATTGATGGTTTGTGTAAGTTTCGTCGGTGGGAAAATGTTAGGACTTTGTTCTATGAGATGGTTAATCTTAATATTTATCCAACTGTGTACACGTTTAGCATAGTGATCGATGGGCTATGAAAAGAAGGAAAAGCTGAAGACGCCGAGAAAATAATAAGACACATGATCAGAAAAGGTATGGAGCCTACTGTGGTCACCTACAATGCGATAGTAGATGGATACTGTTTGCGTGGTCAAATGGATAGAGCGAGGAGAATTTTTGATTCCATGATACACAAGAGCATTGAGCCTAACATTATTAGTTATAACACACTAATAAATGGATATTGTAAGCAAAAGAAGTTGGACGAGGCCATGCAATTGTTTCTTGAAATTTCTCCAAGGGGGTTTAAACTTGATATTTTTACCTACAATATTATCTTACAAGGTCTGTTTGGAGTTGGAAGAAGCGATACCGCACAAAATATCTTCGCAAATATACTATCGGCAGGGCAGAGACCTGATTTTTGTACTCATAGCATCTTGCTTGTTGGTTATTTTAAGAATGGACTTGTTGAAGAAGCTATGTCACTCTTTCATAAGTTGGAAAGAGAGGGAGAACATAATAACATTAAACTTTACAATATTGTCATGATGGATTGTGCAAAAATGGAAAGTTGGACAAAGCTCAAGCCATTTTTGAAAAGCTTTCTTTAATAGGTTTACATCCTAATGTGATAGTGTACATTACAATGATTAATGGGTTTTGTCTAGAAGGATTGTTAGATGAAGTTAAAGATCTGCTAAGAAAAATGGAGGACGGTGGTTGTTTGCCAGACAATGTTACTTACCATGTTATTATGCAAGTGTTTCTGAGAAGTAACAGAATTGGTGAAACGAGGGCTTTCTTAAAGAAAATGACTGGGAAGACTTTCTCATTTGATACAACTATAACAGAGTTACTGATAGACGTTATAGCGAAGGATTCTTCTTTTCTTGACATGATACCAGAATTTCACCCGGAAAAGAAGAAATGAAGATGTTTTCCTAATCTCATCCAATGCAATTGGGAAAACAGGAAAATAAAATTTGGACATTGCTTTTGCTTTATAGGCAAACTTATTGAGGGGGTAAATCACTTCTAATCCTGAATGTTTTGTCCTCTTCGTTTTCTTACAAATTAGACGCCATTGCACTCTTAATATGATAAATAATCTGAATTCCCTAATGAGTTATTCTCCTATTTCATTATAAAGTCTAGATCTTTATAATTAAGGGGAAAAGTGAATTAAAAGTGAAAAGATCATTAATGTTCTTATTTTCAGTTTTCATAATATAATAAAAACTCTTACACCCATGACATTGGAGAAATAAGTTCTCTGTCAAAGCCTCTTGTTCTTTCACTATTTTCCCCTATCTGCTACCTCATCTTCTCCACTGGCTGATGGACAACTTGATGTCAGTCAATTAGTCACCTCTTCTCTCTCTCTGCCATATTGTTTCTTCTCATATATAGAAAGGATAAGGATGAAATTGACAAGAAGGAAATAGTTGATATTGGTACTGTACAACTACAAGCTCTCTATGGACTAAGATACTCAATCAATTAATAGGGTGTCCTAGTATGGATTTTTTGTCTTGCTTGTACATAAAACAACAACAACAGAATTAGTGTAATTCCACAAGTGGGGTCTAAAGAGGGTAATGTGTACGCAGACCTTACCCCTACCTTCAAGAAGGCAGAGAGGTTGTTTTTGGTAGACTTGTCTTGCTTATACATGTGAAGAAATTTTCAAGTTGATAAACACTCAGAGATCTCACTAGAGCCCCACATCTATAGAAACCAAATCACTTCAATTTTTTGGTCTCCCCATTGTTTGTGGTCATATCTATTCAGACATTGTCCTCTTGAATGTTTTTAGTATATGTTAATTATAAAAAGGAGTTTGGTCTTTTTTTTTCTTAAATAAAAAAAAGGAGTTGATCTTTTCTCATAGTTTATTTGTTCCTGGTGCATCAACCATAAAAAAAATCATAGCTGGCTAGTTCAACCTTACTTTTAGATTGAATCCCCTTAGTTGTTATTTCATATTTCAAATTTTGTCTTCAACACTTTCTCAGATTTTTCGCTTGGTTAATAATAGATTTCTAGATTGTGAAAAAGTGGCTCGTATGAAACAGACTAGCTGCAAAGGGTGTAAGCAAATCATCCCTACCATGGGAGGAGTGAAGAAGCCACATCGTTACCACCATGGAACTTTTGCTCTCTGAAAATATCAAAAGAGTACTGAACTTCTCATTTGGAAGTTGCCTTTATAAAGGCTTGTAAGACAGATCTGATATTCAGCTTGCAAGACGAATTCACGGAGAACAAGCTTTAGCTTATCACAATGTTGATTAATGATCAATCTCTTCTTGGTTGCCCGTGCATGACTTATGGTATCGAACTGGTATCTTTTTATTTGTGCCTGGAGCCTAGATGGCTATCTGAAGGACCTTATTGTGTTCTGTAAATGCTAGTACTAGGTTTGATGATACAAAGCACATTGATTAAAATGAATTGTTGTTTCTGAAAGGAAAAAAAATCCTCTTTGTTTTCTTGAAATTGGAGTGAAACTTGGTCAAACCGAGCACAATGTAGTGTAAATTAACCAGAAGAACTTTACTTGTTAAATCTGATTGGTGTAAGTTGAGTTAATATGATCCAAGGCATCTTGCTTAACTTCCTACTTAAGTCTTAACATAGTTTATCACGCCCAACTATGCATCGTAAGAGGTCTAGCGGTCGTTGCAAATATAATTAGATTTACAAGTCCGGAGTCGAATCCCACAGGAAAATAACCTACTAATTACAACTAATAGTTTTGCACGAATTCAAGTAATCAACTTTCAAAAATATTATATAACGATTTGAATGTTTACTAACTAAGAGCAAAGTAATTAAAAATGCAGTAATTTATAACTAACAAAGCAAATGTTGTAGACAAGATTTGAAAAAGTCTAAGGTTATGATTTTCTCTATTGTCGGAATCTTTCCCGCTACGTTTCCTATAAATTCGCCTAAATATTCTCTACCGATCGTGAGTACTTTGAGTGTCGTAGCTCTCTCTCGAGCAACTACTATAATTTACTAGACGTATTCTCTCGAACTACGCTAGCTGGCACTAACTCACCGCTCACGACGATCGCACCAAGGCTTCGTTATCTCTAATCCTGCCTTTAAACCCTCCGTATCGATCTCTCGACTACGTTAGGAGTGGTGTTGTTCAACAACTATCTAATGTACTCTCTCTCAAGCAATATACACACTAAATAGGCCTAGTTAATTGAGAGCTCTTCAATTAACAACAATGAAAATATAGTTGAACAAGTAGAGAAAAATCAAAGGCAAATCTATATTAAACGCAGTAGAACATCATCCTCCAATAGGTTCCATCAAACCTTAGATAAGAGAGTTTAGCTACTCATAAATACAACAACAATTAACATAATATTCAAAGACATTAAACTACAAAGTAAAGAGATAAAGGAAGGAAAAACTCATTTGATTCTTGCTCCACGGTGCGTGGTAGCCTTTTTCTTCTCCAAAATCATGTCCAACCCTATAATAACTTGTTTGGGGAGTATTTATATCAATCCCCCCATCCAAATCCGGGTTGGGGTCTTTTAACCCGCGATTTGTAATTACCATGCTATAGACCTCGCGAAGCTTGGTCTGTAGCGCGGTCAACCTGGCTATAGACTTCGCGAAATCTGGTCTATAGCGCGGTCAACCTGGCTATAGACCTCGCGATACCTGGTCTATAGCACGGTCAACCTGGTTACAGACCTCGCGAAGCCTGGTCTATAGCGCGGTCGACCTGGCTATAGACCTCGCGAAGCCTGGTCTGTAGCACGGTTTGGGTGCTTGATGCTTTTGGCTCTTTTCTTGCGTTTTATGTCCTATTTTTGTGCAACTTTTATTTAATGATTTATTCCGATATTCCTACACATAAAATAACACAATTTAGTGCAATTTTTGCACAATAACTCACTAAACCAACAAAATATAGGGCGAATAATGTGATAAAAGTATAGCACTTTGGCCTAACATCACCACCTCACACTTAAACGTTGCTCTTCCTCGAGTCAAC
Source organism: Nicotiana tomentosiformis (assembly GCF_000390325.3). Taxonomy (NCBI): domain Eukaryota; kingdom Viridiplantae; phylum Streptophyta; class Magnoliopsida; order Solanales; family Solanaceae; genus Nicotiana; species Nicotiana tomentosiformis. The sequence continues at coordinate 4,341,920 of NC_090821.1, forward strand.
CACCAATTCCTAGAGTACTTTTATTCTCTTTTAGCACATTTGATGCACACCATATCTATGACTATGGTTGATAGCAATAATTATACTTTAGCATATGCCTTCAAACTTCCCCTTCCTTTATGCCATACTTCAAATCTTTATTCAACAAAAAGACAACATATTTATAACAATCCTAACCTCACAAATTGACTCAATATCACAATGTATTCATGGCTTGAACACTTACATCATAGAGAAATCTAATAATGTCACATATCCCTTGCGAAATCATGTACCCTCATAACAAGAACAAGAGAGTAAGTTGAATCCACACATTCGAATCAAATGCTCAAATATATTTTAAGGATTCTCATATATCAAAGAAATCTCTCACTCTCACAAAGAATTCACATGCATGCACAAAGTACCATAGGCTTGCCTATTTTGTAGACCTCTACTAATATAGGCTCGCTCGGTCTAAAATCACTTAGGACTTTTTATGATTGTAATGTTGGCTTAAGGATGGGTATGATAAATTTAAGAATAGTGACTTACCCTCCTAAACACTTTAACACATCACATAATTAACTTTAAGCGCATTTGTGCTTCAATCCAACTACATTTTTACAAACAATATCATCCCCAAAGTATTTTCTCTTTCTTTAAGCACGCCTTTAATTCATACCCACTAGCAAGAACAAGATTACTATTTTTTTTTAAAGTTTCCGCTAGTGGTGTATTAATTTACAAAATAAGTGCACTATTCTTTCTTTCATTGGTTCCACTCGAAAGCCACCCCACACTTAGTCCTTACTTCTTCTAGCGCTCACTTCACAATTAAAGTGCTTTACGAAGCACAAGGATCAAAATAATGACAATTAAGAACAAATGGGTATAGGCTTGTAATGTGGTTGCCAAATAAAAGTCTATAGGCTCAAAATGGTTGACTAGGGATACAATTTATTTGTGGTAGGCATTAAGTTCAAAGAGATCAAAGAAAGCCTAAAATCATTTTTTAAACTGAGCAAAATCTAAAATTTTGCTTCAACTCACATGTCGGGCAAGTTCTAGACTCTAATGCAATGACACAGACTATACAATTTCTCACCACACATGGAACATGATTCACCAAGGATGGTTCCATTCCTATTCTCAAACAATTGCAAGTATTCATAGAGCCACAAAATATTAAGCATCAAGCACAAAGTGATACAAGCCAAGAAAACGAGATATTGTCATCAATAAACATGTTATTACTCAACAAGGCATCATAACATTTTCAAACCGTAGGGAAGGTACTATACATGCTAGAGCCTAAATATACTACTATCAAACTAGTCAAAGGCGCCTCGCAATTCTCATTTTTCCATTCTTTTATTTCCTAAATCCTATTCTAATCTAAAGACAAAACAAAAACTACTACCCGGTTCAACTACATCCCGTGAAAAAGAACTGAGATACAAAGAAAAACCATGAGGGATTATTACTACCTAAAATAATAGAAAGTCATATATATATATATATATATATATATATTTTTGTTAGACTTTAGTCCCTCAAGAAAACTGCCTAAGAGATCCATCATCGGGAAAAGTCCAGCCATTTTTTTTATTTATGAAAAATTACGAAGCTAAAAAGTAAAATAAAAAAAATTAAACACACGAACTAATTATTTTATCTAATATTTACAAATGACAGAGAATACCTCCCACCCCACACTTAGTTCATGCATTGTCCCCAATGCATATATACATTCCAAAAAATAAACAAAAACAGGTAAGGGGTAGGAAAAACTCCCTGATCAGTCATCGTCCTCGCCCTCATCTTCGAAGGCCTCATCTTTAGTTGTCCACTCTTCATCCTCTGCTCCCTCCACAGCATCATCATCATCCTCCTACTTGGACTGCTCTGGCTCGGCCTCGGAACACACTGGTGTAGGGCTGTTCATTTGGATCGGATATCCGAAATCCGAACCGATCCGTTCAATTTCAGATTTCGGAGTGGATCGGATTTCAGATTGTGTTTATTAAAATTTCGGATTTCGGATCATATTTGGATTGGTATAATTTTAATACGATCGTGTCCGATCCGATCCGAAATCTGAAATTATTAGGGCATGTATAAATACTAAACTTTAATTTCGGATAATTAGTACCTCCTTTGCATTTTCCTCCAAGTTTTACCTTTACAATTGATGGATTTAGCTATATTGGCACCATAGTGCTCTCATAATTGCAGAAACATGAATTTTTCTTACTGTGTTGCCTCATTTACAAAGAAAATATGAATATGAGTTTGCAACTTTGAGGCATAATAATCTGATCTGAAATCCAAAAATCCGATCCGATCCGATATTAATTCGAATCGAATTTGGATTGCATTTTCTAGAATCCAAAATCCGATCAAAAATGTGCTAAATCCGATCTGATCCATGCACAGCCCTACACTGGTGTGTTGACATCCTCAGCATCTGGGAGTCGTTGGCCATCGCCAAGCCCAAGTAGTTGTTGTGCATGAGCATTGAGCGGGAAAAGCTCCTCCAAGATGGCCCTCTCCTTCGTAGTGGTCGGCCTCCCTCCAATCCTAAGCTGTAAATCCATCATCCCATATAAATGGGCCATAAAACTATCATCTCGAGCATTGCGCTTGGAACCTGTCATTGTGGCCACGACATTCTCCTCCTTAACCCAGATGCTTGTGATATCCGTTAGTCGGAGGGGTGGTGGAATAACTACATCAAAAGCTCGCTCCTCCTCCATATCTTCGTGTCTTAGATACTGAGTCAGCATGTTACCGAAGGACAATCTATCAATTCTCTTGCTTGTGCGTACATGCGCCATTTGGTAGTGTATCAACTGGCCCACATTCACTTTCTGGCCAGTCATTAGGAAGTACAATAGGCATACCCTTTCACGTCTAATAAGAGTCTCATGGTTGCATGGTAGTAAGCGCGTGTTGATCAATTTCAACCACACCTGAGCTTCCAGCTTCATTTTGTTCTTTGGAAATTTCCTATGATGTTGGGTTTTCTTATCACGAACCCAAGCGGCCACAAAAGTGACACCACAGAGAGTGTGTCTCAGTGCCATATATGTTGGACGGGTAATAAAGTTATTCAGTGTATCCTGGGGGACATTCGGAGCTCCCAAGTAATTGCATATAGCTAATGCAGAAAAGTCAATTAACCTCCCCCCAATAGGCACTAGCTGCTCGGGATCTTTAGTATCATACCCAATATAAATCTCACGAACAAGGTTTACGTTGATATCCCCAGTGTTTCTAAACATGTATCTCAATCCAAGATCATGAATACCCTTCCAAATTGAGTGATACTTAGCTTTTAGGCGTCGCTCATGAACTGCCGACTCATAGTGTATATGTTTCGGCCGACAAAGCTTGTACCAGTACTTGGCGGATATGGGTATGCTCTTAAGTCCAAATTCTTGTTGTTCTGCCGACTGTGGGCATGAGGCTGGTATAGTTGCAACTGCGTGCAACCCCTCAACCTGGCTTGAGGTAGATTCCCCTCCTTTCCTCTTTTTCGGCGGAGGTGCGGAAGAAGTGCTAGCTTTGGTGGGAGTAGTGGCTTTGCCATTGCCTTTACCGTTGTCCTTCTTAGGAGGCATATTCGTACCTACACAAGTAGACATTAGTCAGTAGCGGAAGTATTGAATCACTGCAAAACATGGTATTTCGACCCCACATTTAAGAGTTCATGACATGATGTTCAACCATTTTGAGACTACTCAGACTTCACCTCTTTATTTTAGCATGAGAATCAAGCAATGGAAAAATGATGTTTACTAAAATTGCGATGCATATAGCTATCGGTGAGCCCACCTAAACTTGCAATTTGGAGTGTTGCAAGGCAACATAGCACTAGTATTACAATCCCGAAGACTAGAACTCCATTTTGGCAAAGAATGCCTTTGAGGCATTGAGACAAACACTTTGCGTGCATTGGTATTGTCAAAATAGTTGTAGGGATGAAGGATTGCCTCACGCTTCCCAAATAGTCTTGGGGATTTCATGTTATCACCCTTGTACACAACAGCAATACCAATCTTATGTGGTTTATGAGATTAGGGCGAGCAAGCACATTGTTGCTATGAAGATATACCCAAAAGTTGTGGAATTGCATTATTTAACTCAATTCGATTTTTTGACAAAGAAAAGAGTTAGAAACATACCTTAGATATTTAGGAGGAGGAAGTGCTCTTCAATTGAAGTTTCAAGTGACTGAAGGAAAGGGTGAGTGAAAGTATTCAATGGAGTTTGTGTTCTTGTTTTGAGAGGGGGGGTTAGGGCTTGCAGGTTTTTGTTTTAATGAAGTTATGTGCGTGTGTGTGTAATGTTTTGAACCGGGGGGATTAAAAAGAAAAAAAAATTACAACTTACCTGACCTCGTGACAGGACTTTAACGCGAGGCATTTAGCGAGATCAAGTGCGCTATATGCCGCTCGACGCCAGGCTAAACACGAGGTCCAGCTCACTATATGCCGCACGACGCCAGGTTAACACGAGGTCCAGCTCGCTATATGCCGCACGATGCCAAACCAAACGCGAGGTCTAGCTCGTTATATTCCTTGCGGCACGAGCTATGTAGCGAGCAAACTACCTGACGATGCGAGGTCTGCTGCCAGGTCCGTTGTACTTTAGGCTTTGTGGCACGGGGTAGACATCGGGTCTGGAGCGTACTCATGTGATTTTTTATTCCGTGTTGTGCCCGACTCCAAGCGCAATGACTTCCCAATGTGCTCCATTTCCTGTTGAAATACCAACAATTAACTAAAACTTGTTAGTGACTAAAAACAAAGAGAAAATTCTAGTTAAGCTTAAATAAACTACGAATTGGGTTACTTCCCAACGAGCGCCTGATTTAACGTCGCGGCACAACGCAGGCGATCAAACTTAAGGTTTACTTAACACTTGAGGTTCCTTCAAATAAATCGCCGATACAACGTTTTCCTCCTCCATGCCAAGGTAATGTTTCAACCTTTGCCCATTGACTCTAAACCTGTTCGTTTCATCCTCGGATTCAATTTTTGCAGCTCCACTTGAGAGTACTTGCACCACTCTAAATGGTCCCGACCATCTAGATTTCAGCTTACTCGAAAATAGTTTCAATCTTAAATTATACAACAACACGACATCTCCGGGTTTGAAAATCCTCTCTTGAATATGCTTATCGTGCATGATCTTCATCCTTTCCTTGTACAACTTGGTGCTCTCAAAATCATGGTAACAGAACTCATCAAGTTCATGAAGCTCTGTGACTCTACTCGTACCAGCGGCTTCCATGTCAATATTTAATTGCCTTAATACCCACAAAGCTCTATGCTCTAGCTCCACCGGTAAGTGACATGCCTTTCCAAATACCAATTTATACGGTGACATACCAATCAGAGTTTTGAATGCAGTGCGGTAGGCCCATAGGGCATCATCCAATTTTCTCACCCAATTAGTCAAAGTAGAATTTACAGTTTTGGTCAAAACACTCTTGATTTCTCTGTTTGACACCTCAACTTGCCCACTCGTTTGTGGGTGATATAGAGTGGAAACCTTATGGCGTACGCCATATTTTTCCAGTAACTTTACAAAGGCTCGATTGCATAAGTGAGTTCCTCCATCACTAATGATCGCTCTTGGAGTTCCAAATCGGGTGAAGATATTTTTTCTTAGAAAACCAATAACTCCCTTTGCATCATTTATTAGGAGTGCTACAACTTCTACCCGTTTCGAGACATAGTCCACTACTACGAGTATATATTTGTTGTTGTATGAGCTGACAAATGGTCCCATAAAGTCGATTCCCCATACATCAAAAACTTCTACCTCTTGAATTGGGTTCATGGGCATCTCTTGTCGACGGGAAATATTCCCCGTCCTTTGACACTCATCACAGCTCTTTACACAACAATGTGCATCTTTAAACAACGTCATCCATAAAAGCCTGACTCCAGCACTTTAGTAGTTGTCCTTACTCCTCTAAAATGGCCTCCATAAGGCGAAGCATGACATGCCTGCAAAACAGAAGCTTGGTCTATCTCGGGAATACATCTCTGAATCATGTTATCAATACAAATCCTAAACAAATATGGTTCATCCCAGAAATACATGCGACAATCACGAAAGAATGTTTTCTTTTGCATGGAAGACAAGTCTTAGGGAACAATACCGCTTGATAGGTAGTTTGAAATGTTTGTATACCATGGCGCTACCTCAAGGCTCGTGGTCAACAGTTGTTCATCTGGGAAAGTCTCCATGATCTCTTCCACCTCAACCTTCATTTCAGCTCCTTTAAGCTTGGACAAGTGATCGGCAACTTGGTTTTCCGTTCCTTTTCGGTCACGGATTTCCAAGTCGAACTCTTGCAGTAGTAGAACCCATCGAATCAGCCATGACTTTGCCTCTTTCTTATCAATTAGGTATCTGAGAGCAGCATGGTCAGTATAAACAATTACCTTCGAGCCTATCAAGTATGACCAGAATTTGTCAAATGCGAACACCACTGCTAGCATCTCTTTTTCTGTTACTGTGTAATTCATTTGAGCGCCATTCAATGTTCTACTTGGATAGTAGATTAGGTGCTTGATTTTATCTTTTCTCTGTCCAAGTACTGCTCCCAAAACATGATCACTTGCATCACACATCAGCCCAAATGGTTGCTCCCAGTCGGGTACAACTATGATAGGTGCAGACACTAGCCTCTTCTTCAATCCCTCAAAAGCTACCCTGTAGTCATCAAAAAACACAAAAGTGTGATTTTATTCAAGTAATTTACACAAAGGGTTAGCAATCTTGGAAAAATATTTTATGAATCGCCTATAAAAATCGGCGTGACCAAGAAAACTTTTTATTGCCTTGACGGAAGTGGGTGGGGGAAACTTCTCTATTATATCAATCTTGGCACGGTCTACCTCAATGACCTTACTTGACACTAGGTGTCCCAAGACTATACCTTCTTGTACCATAAAATGGCATTTTTCCCAGTTTAGCACTAGATTAGTCTCCATACATCTCTACAGCACTCTTTTCAGATTTCTAAGGCAATCATCGAAAGAATTTTCCACCACTGAGAAATCATCTACGAAAACCTCCATTATGTCCTTTACCATATCTGTGAAGATGGCCATCATGCACCTTTGAAATGTGGCGGGTGCATTGCATAAGCTAAATGACATTCTCTGAAAAGCGTAAATGACATATGGACAGGTGAATGATATTTTCTCTCTATCTTCCGGGGTAATAGATATCTGATTATACCTCGAATATCCATCCAAGAAGCAAAAATGGGACCTCCCAGCCAATCTATCTAGCATTTGATCAATGAACGGCAAGAGCAAATGGTCTTTTCGGGTGGCCTTGTTCAACCTTCTGTAATCCATACAAATTCGCCATCCCATGACTATTCTTGTTGAGATCAACTTGTTGTTCTCATTTTGCACAACGGTTATCCCACCTTTCTTTGGCACACACTGAACTGGGCTAACCTAATCGCTATCAGATATGGGAAAAATAATTCCCGCATCTAACCACTTGATCACTTCCTTCTTTACAACTTCTTTCATGTTAGGGTTCAACCTTCTTTGATGTTCTCTAGAAGGTTTATGCCCATCTTTCAGTAGAATCTTATGCATATAGATGGCAGAGCTGATACCCTTAATGTCTGCAATGGTCCAACCGATTGAAGTCTTGCACTCTTTCAACACCTGCAAAAGTTGTTCTACCTGCACATCTAACAAACTAGATTAGATAATAACAGGTAAAGTCGAGTTAGGTCCCAAGAAAGCATACCTGAGGTGAGAGGGTAGAGGTTTCAGCTCCAATTGTGGTGGCGCTTCGATCAATGGCTTGGATGGAGGAATTTTTCTTTCTTCCGAGTGTAAAGGCTCGAATTCGAGCTATCTTTTCCAGTACCCTTGCCCTTTAAAAGCCAACACCCATTCCGCTAAGTCCTCACCATTTACTTCTTCTAAGTTCATGAGGCAGGCTGTTAGAGGGTCTTTTGCATTAAGTGTCTCATCATCTTCCTCCATGATCACATCCACTACGTCTATCAAAGAGCAATTTACAAACTCACTTGGTCGCCGCATAGACTTTTGCACATTAAATGTTATTTCTTAATTATTCAGTCTCATCTTCAGCTCCCCCATTTCACAATCAATCAAAGCTCTTCTTGTGGCCAAGAACGACCTTCCCAAAATTATGGGAATCTCCTCATCAACCTGGCAGTCCAGAATGACAAAATCTGTTGGAAACACGAATTTTCCAACTTGCACAAGTACATTGTCAAGTATACCTGATGGCTTTTTCACCGTTCGGTCAGCTAGTTGTAGTAACATGGATGTGGTCCTTGCTCTTCCAATACCTAACTTTTTATAGATAGACAATGGAATCAGATTTATGCTTTCCCCCAAATCACACAATGCTTTGGTGAATGCATAGCTACCTATGATGCATGGAATTGTGAAGCTTTTAGGGTCGGATAGCTTCTCAGTTATTGGTCTTGTCACAACAACACTACAGGTCTGTGTCAATGTGATAGTTGCCAAGTCTTGGAAGTCAAATTTATGAGACATTAAATCCTTCATCATTTTTGCATAACCGGGCATCTCCCTCAAAACATCAATTAGAGGAATGTTTACCTAAATTTTCTTCAGCATTTCCATGAATCTTTTGTACTGCTCATCCTTCTTATATTTGGCCAACCTCTGCGGGAAGGGTGCTGGAGCTCGCTTCTTTCCTGTGTCTTGAGTTAGATCTTGCTCACGCACTTTTTCTAATGCCTTCTCTTGTACTTTCTCAGTCTCATCCACAACCTCTTTTTCCTTGTTTATTTCCTCCTGGGTTGGCTGCACTCTTACTTTTGTTAGTTCAGTTGACTTATCTACCTCAATTGGCACTGATACAAGTGTTTTAGTTGATCGATTCTCACGAGCGATTTATTTCTCTAAATCAAGATCTTTACCATTTCTCAAACTCACCGCCATAAGATGATTCGGGCCCTGCTCCTTCGGATTGGCATATGTGTCTGCAGGTAAAGTCCCTTGGGCACGATTATTCAGAGCCATAGGTATCTGCCCTAATTGAATCTCAATGCCTTTTATCGCTAACTCATGTGCTTCCACCTTCTCTCGCATTTTACCATTAGACCCAATTAATTATTGCAGCATTCCTTTAATTTCATACAACCCATCATCTTGTCTCACTAGCTGTTGTTGTTGAGGTTGTTAATAAGCTAGCTGCTGATTTTGCTGACTGTATCCCTGTTGCCTTTGATAACGTACTACTTGACCCTGTGGTCGCATAGCTCCAGAATTGTTGGTGTTATTGTATTGTTGTTGTGCTGGTCTATACTGCTGATTCTGCTACCCCCAATTCTGACCAACTTGCCTCTGGTCTCCATAGTTACCCACATAGTTCATATTCTCCTGATAGTTTTGGTTATCACTTTCACCAATCCACGAGCACACATATGGTTGGTTAATGCATGGTGTACATAATCCCCCATTAGTCGTGTCAACTATGTGTACCTAATTCTGGCCTGATTCATTAATCTTCTTGGTGAGGATACTCATTTGCGTCATTAAAGTAGCCATATTCTCGGCTATGGAGTTGTTCGGGTCTAATGCTACTGAGTGAACTATAGGGGTGATTGTAGTGTCTCTTGTCATCCAGTCTAAGTTTTGAGCCATTTTATCTATCTAGCAGGACCTTATATTCTCTAAATGACCTGCTGAAAAATGCTCCACCTGCTGAATCATCAACATTGGCCTTCAAGCTATCTGCCAATCCCATGTAAAACCGTTGTTCCAACATCTGATTTGGAATGCCATGATGTGGATACTTAACCAACATACCTTTAAACCTCTCCTACGTTTCTTGTAATGTTTCAGCTCGTTTCTGCCTGAAGCACAATATTTCATCAACTTGCTTGGTGGTCTTATTGGATGGGTAGAACTTATTCAAAAACTACTTGAATAATTCCTCCCAAGTGGTGATAGAATTTACGGGGTGCGAATTAAGTCAAGTTTGGGATTCTCCTGCCACTGAGAATGGAAACAACAATAGTCTTATTGTTTCCCGTGTCACATTCGGTTGCCTTTGCGTGACACAAATTGACAGAAAATTTTTCAGATGCTATTGTGGATCTTCAATGTAAGACTCGGAGAGTAGTCCCTTGTTTTGCAGCAGATGTAGCATGTTGTTTGTGATTTGAAATGACTTTGCTTGTATCTGAGGGACTGCAATTGCAGTTGCCAAATTTTCAGCGATGGGTTGTGCCCAATCATATAAAGCTGCTTCTGTCACAAGAGGCGCCACACCCTGATTGTTCGGGTCATTCATAATGTTTCAATTGTCTTGATTACTCAAAACGTCACCCATGTCTAATTCAATTTGTTCTCTTAAGTGTTGTTGTCGTTTGTCTTTCCTGTTTGCACGATTTAATGCCTTGAAAGCTTTCTCAGGATCCGGTAATGCTTCAAACAATTCACCAGTACTTAAGGAGTTTCTAGGTATACACCTATAACAAACAAGACTACAAACGTTAGAATTTCGATGTAATGAAGTAAAATGGAGAAAATTGACTAAACTAAGAGCCCGTTTGGACAAAAAAATTCCTTTTTTTCAAAAAAATTTTACTTTTTTTCGAAATCAGCTTTTGTTCATAAAATTTCCAATTTTCACTTGAAGATGCATTTTGAAATTTTTCGAAATTTTGAAAAATTATTTTTCAAAATTTTCACTCAGATTACTCATAAAACTTAAAAAATAACCCAAAATTATATACATGTCCAAACACAACTCTAATTTTCAAATACCATTTTCACTTGAATTTTTTTTTCACTTTTTTTTGGAATTTTACAATTCTTATGTCCAAACGCCCACTAAGAATCCTAGCAATTCTTCTAGCTGTAATTAATAACACTATTGTTTCCCCGGCAACGATGCCAAAATTTTATCACGCCCAACTATACCTCCTAAGATGTCTAGCGGTCGTTGCAAATATAATCCGGTTTACAAGTCTAGAGTCGAATCCCACATGGAAATAACCTATTAATTACAACCAATAATTTTGCACGAATTCAAGTAATCAACTTTCAAAAATGTTATATAACGATTTGAATGTTTACTAACTAAGAGCAAAGTAATTAAAAATACAGTAATTTATAACTAACAAAGCAAATGTTGTAGACAAGATTTGGAAAAGTCTAAGGTTATGATTTTTTCTATTGTCGGAATCTTTCCCGCTACGTTTCCTATAAATTCGCCTAAATATTCTCTACCGATCGTGAGTACTTTGAGTGTCGTAGCTCTCTCTCGAGCAACTACTACAATTTACTAGACGTATTCTCTCGAACTACGCTTGCTGGCACTAAGTCACCGCTCATGACGATCGCACAAAGGCTTTGTTATCTCTAATCCTGCCTTTAAACCCTCTGTATCGATCACTCGACTACGTTAGGAGTGGTGTTGTTCAATAACTACCTAAATGTACTCTCTCTCGAGCAATATACACACTAAATAGGCCCAGTTAATTGAGAGCTCTTCAATTAACAACAATGAAAATATAGTTGGACAAGTAGAGAAAAATCAAAGGCAAATCTATATTAAACGCAATAGAAAATCATTCTCTAATAGGTTTCATCAAAACTTAGATAAGAGAGTTTAGCTATTCATAAATACAATAACAATTAACATAATGTTTAAACACATTAAATTACAAAGTAAAGAGATAAAGGAAGTGAAAACTCATTTGATTCTTGCTATAGAGTGCTTGACAGCCTTTTTTCCCCTCCAAAATCGTGTCCGCATCATAACATTTGTGATTTGAAAGTTGCCCGCCCTAATGCGGGGCGGGACTAACATTTGTGAGCATAACATTTGCATACCCTTCATTCGGCAACATCCGGTGTGGAGCCACTCTTGGTGGAGGTGGGGGTGGAACGGGAACGTTGTCTTGAGGCGGTCGGCCTCGTCTATTTGCTTGAGGTTCAGGAGGAACCTCTTCAACTTGGTCATCTTCCACGTCCACATCCCCCAAAGGCATGTATCCGAGAGGATCGCTGTTGTTGAGGGCCATTGTTTCACCTACAATTGTTTCACCAAAAAGATTAGTAACACGGAATGAAAAGAAGATAATTCACACACAAAACCAAATATATAGCTAAATCCGTTTTTTACACTCCCCGGCAATGACGCCAATAATTGATCTCGCCCAAGTCACACCTCAAATTGGGGTTGCATACCATTCATTCGGCAACACCCGGTGTGGAGCCGCTCTTGGTGGAGGTGGGGGTGGAACGGGAACGTTGTCTTGAGGTGGTCGGCCTCGTCTATTTGCTTGAGGTTCAGGAGGAATATCTTCAACTTTATCATCTTCCTCATCCACATCCCCCAAAGGCACGTTTCCGAGAGGATCATTATTGTTGAGGGCCATTGTTTCAGCAAAATGATTAGTAACACGGAAGGAAAAGAAGAAAATTCACACACAAAATTAAATATATAGCTAAATCTGTTTTTTACACTCCCCGGCAACGGCGCCAAAAATTGATCTCGCCCAAATCACACCTCAGTTTGGGGTTGTGAAGCGGTCGATTACAATAATAATTACCCAACTGGGAGTCGGGATCGAATCCACAGGGAGCGTAGATGGAATTAGGTATATATTCGGACTAAGCGCGTAAAGTGTCCAAGTTGCACTTCCACAAATAGTGTTTCGATTCTATCTCTAAATTATGCTACGGTTTGCAAATGTAAAGCTAGATAATAATATTTTTGGTGTTGTTTTTCAAGTATGTAAAAGATCTAGGGCTGTGACTTCCACCTAGGTATTTGCCTAACGGGTTGTGGGCTTTAGAGCGGGTTTTGTTGGTCGGGGTGTATTATAGCAATCAACACACAATTACCCACTCAATTACCTCTCGGTAATAGAGTGGTTTTGCCCAATTTGGCTTTCTCAAGTCCAAATGGGTAGAAAAATTGCTCAAGTCGGGTTTTACTATCTCTAGGTTTAACCCTTTAATTGGGACTATCAATCTCTTGATTTCATCCCAAACTCTTGTTAGCCAAGTTTTCCTAGACTAATTCTCTCTTTCTCAAGTAGAGACCAAATCAAATAGGCTTGAACCAATGTTTGCAACAATTAATTCTACAATTATAGCAAGAACTAGGCCAAATAATACACATCCAACCATAAACAAGCCCTAAATCAAACACCCATTAGGTTCCCACACTAGGGTTGAGTCACAACCCTAGCTAGACATTTAGCTACTCTTAGTAGGTAATGAAGAAAATAAAGAAGGAAAGATGATAAAACTCATATTTAATGACAAATAGATAATAATCCAATGTAAAATTGATAAGCTATGATAAAGTTGATTAAAAGAGTTAAGAATAACGACTACAGGCTTTCTGGTATTCAAAACTTGACTTAATTTCGTGAAAGTAGTCTATTTATACAAAGCTAGAATTTTAGGACAAAATTGCCCTTTAGGAGGTTCTGCGGCCGCACAATTCTGTGTGCGGTCCGCACTTTGATGCAGCTCTTAACGGGAGTGGTTTCTGTGGCCGCACAATTCTGAATTGTGGCCGTACTTCTTGAGTTCTGCAGACTGCACAATTCTGGGTACGGCCGCACATCTTGAGTTCTGCAGACCGCACAATTCTGGGTGCGGCCGCACATTTTATTTCTGCGGCCGCACAATTATAGTGCGGTCCGTAGATCTTGATTGTCTTGAATTCCCAACTCTCTGAACCTTGACTTCTACGGCCGCACAATTATTGTGTGGTCTGCACTTTGCATTGCAGCACTGTCAAATATTCTTCTTATTCTGCGGCCGCACACAGAATTCTGCGGTCCGCACTTTAGCCCTTTTTTCTTGATTTTTGTCCAAGTTCAAAATCACTCCTTCTTGAGTTGAATTTCATCACTTTGACTCATTTTCCAATATTCCTGCAAGTAACCATATTTCATTAATTTTTGGGAAACCTTTAAGCATTTTTTAACTAAAACAAAAGTCAAAAGGCGTAAATAAGTAGTCAAAATCCCCACTTATCAACTCCCCCAAACTTAAGCTTTTGCGTGTCCTCAAGCAAATAAGGTAATTCCCACCTCAACAAGAAAAGAGCTATTCCAGCTAACCTAAGGTTAACCAAACACGCATCAATTGGGACAAACAATTACCCACAAACTCATGAATCATCAACATGACAATGTTTTGAAGGTTAAAGCACAAATAGCTCTAATGTGACACTTGAGCATCAAGAGTTGACTTTACTCATCAAGGAAGTTCTCACTTTCATGTAGGTCACTGTGGATCCCAAACTCCTCCTCATATATTCTCCGTTAGCTCATCTCACTTAAGAATGTTTCACTCAATTCAATGATTTGTGAAACGTTCGCTCATCACTCTTAAAAGAATGTCACAAGTATAGCTCTAAGTACCATATGCTTACCCCTCATGTAAATCACCACTAATGTAAGCTCACTACGCTTGAAATCACATAGGGTTTTTTCGGCATGTACTGAAGGCTTTTGGACTAAGATAGGAAATGTTGAAATAGAACAGGTTCATCTTTCCTTAAGTACTCCATTTTTTCTTTTTGGCTCATGCTTTGCCGACTCCTTGAGTCATTTTTGTTTCCTTAGGGGAATTAGAGAGACTTGAAATCACTCTTTCTTGGTCATAATATTCATTTTCTCCTTCTTTGTTTTCTCTATGCTTTGCACTTTTGTTTTTCTTTGAATCCCTTCAACTCTTCAATTTATTCACTTTCTTTTTGCGTTTTTCTTTTGTTATTTCTTTTTCTTCATCTCTTACCTTAGTCCAAAAGCCTTCATTACATGCCGAAAAAGCCCTACTTGATTTCAAGCATAGTGAGATTACATTAGTGGTGATTTACATGAGGGGTAAGCATATGGTACTTAGAGCTATACTTGTGACATTCTTTTAAGAGTGATGAGCGAACGTTTCACAAATCATTGAATTGAGTGAAACATTCTTAAGTGAGATGAGCTAACGGAGAATATATGAGGAGGAGTTTGGGATCCACAGTGACCTACATGAAAGTGCGAACTTCCTTGATGAGTAAAGTCAACTCTTGATACTCAAGTGTCACATTAGAGCTATTTGTGCTTTAACCTTTAAAACATTACCATGTTGATGATTCACGAGTGTGTGGGTAATATTTGGTCCCAAATGATGTGTGTTTGGTTCACATTAGCTTAGATGGAATAGATTTTTTCTTGTGGAGGTGGGAATTACCTTATTTGCTTGAGGACAAGCAAAAGCTTAGTTTTGGAGGAGTTGATAAGTGGGGATTTTGACTACTTATTTGCGCCTTTTGACTTTTATCTTAGTTCAAAAATGCTTAAAGGTATTCCCGAAAACTGATGAAATATGCTTACTTGCAGGAGTATTGGAAAATGAGTCAAAGTAATGAAATTCAACTCAAGAAGGAGTGATTTTGAACAAGCACAAAAATCAAGCAAAAAGGGTGGTAAGTATTCCCGTCTGTCACGCAGGTGAGCCGGGTTCGGTCCCCGACAACGGCGCCAAAAATTGATCTCGGCCAAATCACACCTCAGTTTGAGGGTGTGAATTGGTCGATTACAATAATAATTACCCAACTGGGAGTCGGGATCGAATCCACATGGAGCGTAGATGGAATTATATATTCGGACTAAGCGCGTAAAGTGTCTAAGATGCACTTCCACAAATAGTGTTTCTATTCTATCTCTAAATTATGCTACGGTTTGCAAATGTAAATCTAGAGAATAATATTTTTGGTGTTGTTTTTCAAGTATGTAAAAGATCTAGGGCAGTGACTTCCACCTAGGTATTTGCCTAACGGGTTATGGGCTTTAGAGCGGGTTTTGTTGGTCGGGGTGTATTATAGAAATCAACACACAATTACCCACTCAATTACCTCTCGGTAATAGAGTGGTTTTACCCAATTTGACTTTCTCAAGTCCAAATGGGTATTGAACTAAGAAGTTGAAAAATTGCTCAAGTCGGGTTTTATTATCTCTAGGTTTAACCCTTTAATTGGGACTATCAATCTCTTGATTTCATCCCAAACTCTTGTTAGCCAAGTTTTTCTAGACTAATTCTCTCTTTCTCAAGTAGAGACCAAATCAAATAGGCTTGAACCAATGTTTGCAATAATTAATTCTATAATTATAGCAAGAACTAGGCCAAATAATACACATCCAACCATAAACAAGCCCTAAATCAAACACCCATTAGGTTCCCACACTAGGGTTGAGTCACAACCCTAGCTAGACATTTAGCTACTCTTAGTAGGTAATGAAAAAAATAAAGAAGAAAAGATGATAAAACTCATATTTAATGACAAATAGATAAAAATCCAATGTAAAATTGATAAGCTATGATAAAGTTGATTAAAAGAGTTAAGAATAACGACTACAGGCTTTCTGGTATTCAAAACTTGACTTAATTTCGTGAAAGTAGTCTATTTATACAAAGCTAGAATTTTAGGACAAAATTGCCCTTTAGGAGGTTCTGCGGCCGTACAATTCTGTGTGCGGTCCGCACTTTGCTGCAGCTCTTGACAGGAGTGGTTTCTGTGGCTGCACAATTCTGAATTGTGGCTGTACTTCTTGAGTTCTGCAGACTGCACAATTTTGGGTGCGGCCGCACATCTTGAGTTCTGCTGACCGCACAATTCTGGGTGCGGTTGCACATTTGATTTCTGCGGCCGCACAATTATAGTGCGGTCCGTAGATCTTGATTGTCTTGAATTCCCAACTCTCTGAACCTTGACTTCTGCAGCCACACAATTATTGTGTGGTCCGCACTTTGCATTGCAGCACTGTCAAATTTTCTTCTTATTCTGCGGCGGCAGACAGAATTCTGCGGTCCGCACTTTAGCCCTTTTTTCTTGATTTTTGTCCTTATTCAAAATCACTCCTTCATGAGTTGAATTTTATCACTTTGGCTTATTTTCCAATACTCCTGCAAGTAACATATTTTATTAGTTTTTGGGAATACCTTTAAGCATTTTTGAACTAAAACAAAAGTCAAAAGGCATAAATAAGTAGTCAAAATCCCCACTTATCAACTCCCCCAAACTTTAGCTTTTGCTTGTCCTTAAGCAAATAAGGTAATTCCCACCTCAACAAGAAAAGAGCTATTCCAGCTAAGCTAAGGTTAACCAACACACATCAATTTGGACCAACAATTACCCACAAACTCATGAATCATCAACATGGCAATGTTTTGAAGGTTAAAGCACAAATAGCTCTAATGTGACACTTGAGCATCAAGAGTTGACTTTACTCATCAAGGAAGTTTGCACTTTCATGTAAGTCACTGTGGATCCCAAACTCCTCCTCATATACTCTCCGTTAGCTCATCTCACTTAAGAATGTTTCACTCAATTCAATGATTTGTGTAAAGTTCGCTCATCACTCTCAAAAGAATGTCACAAGTATGGCTCTAAGTACCATATGCTTGCCCCTCATGTAAATCACCACTAATGTAAGCTCACTCGGCTTGAAATCACGTAGGGTTTTTTCGGCATGTACTGAAGACTTTTGGACTAAGATAGGAAATGTTGAAATAGAATGGGTTTATCTTTCCTTAAGCACTCCATCTTTTTCCTTTTAGGCTCATGCTTTGCCGATTCTTTGAGTCATTTTCTTTTTCCTTAGGGTAATTAGAGATACTTGAAATCACTCTTTCTTGGTCATGATATTCATTTTCTCTTTTTTTGTTTTCTCTATGCTTTGCACTTTTGTTTTTCTTTGAATCCCTTCAACTCTTCAATTTATTCACTTTCTTTTTGTGTTTTTCTTTTGTTATTTATTTTTATTCATTTCTTACCTTAGTCCAAAAGCCTTCATTACATGCCGAAAAAGCCCTACTTGATTTCAAGCATAGTGAGCGTACATTAATGGTGATTTACATGAGGGGCAAGAATATGGTACTTAGAGTCGTACTTGTGACATTCTTTTGAGAGTGATGAGCGAACGTTTCACAAATCATTGAATTGAGTGCTACATTCTTAATTGAGATGAGCTAACGGAGAGTATAGAAGGAAGAGTTTGTAATCCACAGTGACCTACATGAAAGTGCGAACTTCCTTGATGAGTAAAGTTAACTCTTATTGCTCAAATGTCACATTAGAGCTATTTGTGCTTTAACCTTCAAAACATTACCATGTTGATGATTCATGAGTATGTGGGTAATTTTTGGTCCCAAATGATGTGTGTTTGGTTCACATTAGCTTAGATGGAATAGCTTTTTTCTTGTGGAGGTGGGAATTACCTTATTTGCTTGAGGACAAGCAAAAGCTTGATTTTGGAGGAGTTGATAAGTGGGGATTTTTACTACTTATTTGCGCCTTTTGACTTTTGTCTTAGTTCAAAAATGCTTTAAGGTATTCCCGAAAACTGATGAAATATGCTTACTTGCAGGAGTATTAGAAAATGAGCCAAAGTGATGAAATTTAACTCAAGAAGGAGTGATTTTGAACAAGGACAAAAATCAAGCAAAAAGGGTGGTAAGTATTCCCGCATGTCACGCAAGTGAGCCGGGTTCGATCCCCGGCAACGGCGCCAAAAATTGATCTCGCCCAAATCACACCTCAGTTTGGGGTTGTGAAGCGGTCGATTACAATAATAATTACCCAACTGGGAGTCGGGATCGAATCCACAGGGAGCGTAGATGGAATTATATATTCGGACTAAGCGCGTAAAGTGTCTAAGATGCACTTCCACAAATAGAGTTTCTATTCTATCTCTAAATTATGCTACGGTTTGCAAATGTAAATCTAGAGAATAATATTTTTGGTGTTGTTTTTCAAGTATGTAAAAGATCTAGGGCAGTGACTTCTACCTAGGTATTTGCCTAACGGGTTGTGGGCTTTAGAGCGGGTTTTGTTGGTCGGGGTGTATTATAGAAATCAACACACAATTACCCACTCAATTACCTCTCGGTAATAGAGTGGTTTTGCCCAATTTGACTTTCTCAAGTCCAAATGGGTATTGAACTAAGAAGTTGAAAAATTGCTCAAGTCGGGTTTTACTATCTCTAGGTTTAACCCTTTAATTGGGACTATCAATCTCTTGATTTCATCCCAAACTCTTGTTAGCCAAGTTTTCCTAGACTAATTCTCTCTTTCTCAAGTAGAGACCAAATCAAATAGGCTTGAACCAATGTTTGCAACAATTAATTCTACAATTATAGCAAGAACTAGGCCAAATAATACACACCCAACCATAAACAAGCCCTAAATCAAACACCCATTAGGTTCCCACACTAGGGTTGAGTCACAACCCTAGCTAGACATTTAGCTACTCTTAGTGGGTAATGAAGAAAATAAAGAAGAAAAGATGATAAAACTCATATTTAATGACAAATAGATAAAAATCCAATGCAAAATTGATAAGCTATGATAGAGTTGACTAAAAGAGTTAAGAATAACGGCTACAGGCTTTCTGGTATTCAAAACTTGTCTTAATATCGTGAAAGTAGTCTATTTATACAAAGCTGAAATTTTCGGACAAAATTACCCTTTAGGAGGTTCTGCGGCCGCACAATTCTGTGTGCGGTCCGCACTTTGATGCAGCTCTTAACGGGAGTGGTTTCTGTGGCCGCACAATTCTAAATTGTGGCCGTACTTCTTGAGTTCTGCAGACTGCACAATTCTGGGTGCGGCCGCACATCTTGAGTTCTGCAGACCGCACAATTCTGGGTGCGGCCGCACATTTGATTTCTGCGGCCGCACAATTATAGTGCGGTCCGTAGATCTTGATTGTCTTGAATTCCCAACTCTCTGAACCTTGACTTCTACGGCCGCATAATTATTGTGTGGTCTGCACTTTGCATTGCAGCACTGTCAAATATTCTTCTTATTCTGCGGCCGCACACAGAATTCTGCGGTCCGCACTTTAGCCCTTTTCTTGATTTTTGTCCTTGTTCAAAATCACTCCTTCTTGAGTTGAATTTCATCACTTTGACTCATTTTCCAATATTCCTGCAAGTAACCATATTTCATTAATTTTTGGGAAACCTTTAAGCATTTTTTAACTAAAACAAAAGTCAAAAGGCGTAAATAAGTAGTCAAAATCCCCACTTATCAACTCCCCCAAACTTAAGCTTTTGTGTGTCCTCAAGCAAATAAGGTAATTCCCACCTCAACAAGAAAAGAGCTATTCCAGCTAACCTAAGGTTAACCAAACACGCATCAATTGGGACAAACAATTACCCACAAACTCATGAATCATCAACATGGCAATGTTTTGAAGGTTAAAGCACAAATAGCACTAACGTGACACTTGAGCATCAAGAGTTGACTTTACTCATCAAGGAAGTTCGCACTTTCATGTAGGTCACTGTGGATCCCAAACTCCTTCTCATATATTCTCCGTTAGCTCATCTCACTTAAGAATGTTTCACTCAATTCAATGATTTGTGAAACGTTCGCTCATCACTCTCAAAAGAATGTCACAAGTACGGCTCTAAGTACCATATGCTTGCCCCTCATGTAAATCACCACTAATGTAAGCTCACTCGGCTTGAAATCACGTAGGGTTTTTTCGGCATGTACTGAAGGCTTTTGGACTAAGATAGGAAATGTTGAAATAGAACGGGTTCATCTTTCCTTAAGTACTCCATTTTCTCTTTTTGGCTCATGCTTTGCCGACTCCTTGAGTCATTTTGCTTTCCTTAGGGGAATTAGAGAGACTTGAAATCACTCTTTCTTGGTCATAATATTCATTTTCTCCTTCTTTGTTTTCTCTATGCTTTGCACTTTTGTTTTTCTTTGAATCCCTTCAACTCTTCAATTTATTCACTTTCTTTTTGCGTTTTTCTTCTGTTATTTCTTTTTCTTCATTTCTTACCTTAGTCCAAAAGCCTTCATTACATGCCGAAAAAGCCCTACTTGATTTCAAGCATAGTGAGATTACATTAGTGGTGATTTACATGAGGGGCAAGAATATGGTACTTAGAGTCGTACTTGTGACATTCTTTTGAGAGTGATGAGCGAATGTTTCACAAATCATTGAATTGAGTGCTACATTCTTAATTGAGATGAGCAAACGAAGAGTATATGAGGAAGAGTTTGTGATCCACAGTGACCTACATGAAAGTGCGAACTTCCTTGATGAGTAAAGTCAACTCTTGATGCTCAAGTGTCACATTAGAGCTATTTGTGCTTTAACCTTTAAAACATTACCATGTTGATGATTCACGAGTGTGTGGGTAATTTTTGGTCCCAAATGATGTGTGTTTGGTTCACATTAGCTTAGATGGAATAGATTTTTTCTTGTGGAGGTGGGAATTACCTTATTTGCTTGAGGACAAGCAAAAGCTTAATTTTGGAGGAGTTGATAAGTGGGGATTTTGACTAGTTATTTGCGCCTTTTGACTTTTATCTTAGTTCAAAAATGCTTAAAGGTATTCCCGAAAACTGATGAAATATGCTTACTTGCAGGAGTATTGGAAAATTAGTCAAAGTAATGAAATTCAACTCAAGAAGGAGTGATTTTGAACAAGCACAAAAATCAAGCAAAAAGGGTGGTAAGTATTCCCGCCTGTCACGCAGGTGAGCCGGGTTCGGTCCCCGACAACGGCGCCAAAAATTGATCTCGGCCAAATCACACCTCAGTTTGGGGGTGTGAAGCGGTCGATTACAATAATAATTACCCAACTGGGAGTCGGGATCGAATCCACAGGGAGCGTAGATGGAATTATATATTCGGACTAAGCGCGTAAAGTGTCTAAGATGCACTTCCACAAATAGAGTTTCTATTCTATCTCTAAATTATGCTACGGTTTGCAAATGTAAATCTAGAGAATAATATTTTTGGTGTTGTTTTTCAAGTATGTAAAAGATCTAGGGCAGTGACTTCCACCTAGGTATTTGCCTAACGGGTTGTGGGCTTTAGAGCGGGTTTTGTTGGTCGGGGTGTATTATAGAAATCAACACACAATTACCCACTCAATTACCTCTCGGTAATAGAGTGGTTTTGCCCAATTTGACTTTCTCAAGTCCAAATGGGTATTGAACTAAGAAGTTGAAAAATTGCTCAAGTCGGGTTTTACTATCTCTAGGTTTAACCCTTTAATTGGGACTATCAATCTCTTGATTTCATCCCAAACTCTTGTTAGCCAAGTTTTCCTAGACTAATTCTCTCTTTCTCAAGTAGAGACCAAATCAAATAGGCTTGAACCAATGTTTGCAACAATTAATTCTACAATTATAGCAAGAACTAGGCCAAATAATACACACCCAACCATAAACAAGCCCTAAATCAAACACCCATTAGGTTCCCACACTAGGGTTGAGTCACAACCCTAGCTAGACATTTAGCTACTCTTAGTGGGTAATGAAGAAAATAAAGAAGAAAAGATGATAAAACTCATATTTAATGACAAATAGATAAAAATCCAATGCAAAATTGATAAGCTATGATAAAGTTGACTAAAAGAGTTAAGAATAACGGCTACAGGCTTTCTGGTATTCAAAACTTGTCTTAATATCGTGAAAGTAGTCTATTTATACAAAGCTGAAATTTTCGGACAAAATTACCCTTTAGGAGGTTCTGCGGCTGCACAATTCTGTGTGCGGTCCGCACTTTGATGCAGCTCTTAACGGGAGTGGTTTCTGTGGCCGCACAATTCTAAATTGTGGCCGTACTTCTTGAGTTCTGCAGACTGCACAATTCTGGGTGCGGCCGCACATCTTGAGTTCTGCAGACCGCACAATTCTGGGTGCGGCCGCACATTTGATTTCTGCGGCCGCACAATTATAGTGCGGTCCGTAGATCTTGATTGTCTTGAATTCCCAACTCTCTGAACCTTGACTTCTACGGCCGCACAATTATTGTGTGGTCTGCACTTTGCATTGCAGCACTGTCAAATATTCTTCTTATTCTGCGGCCGCACACAGAATTCTGCGGTCCGCACTTTAGCCCTTTTCTTGATTTTTGTCCTTGTTCAAAATCACTCCTTCTTGAGTTGAATTTCATCACTTTGACTCATTTTCCAATATTCCTGCAAGTAACCATATTTCATTAATTTTTGGGAAACCTTTAAGCATTTTTTAACTAAAACAAAAGTCAAAAGGCGTAAATAAGTAGTCAAAATCCCCACTTATCAACTCCCCCAAACTTAAGCTTTTGTGTGTCCTCAAGCAAATAAGGTAATTCCCACCTCAACAAGAAAAGAGCTATTCCAGCTAACCTAAGGTTAACCAAACACGCATCAATTGGGACAAACAATTACCCACAAACTCATGAATCATCAACATGGCAATGTTTTGAAGGTTAAAGCACAAATAGCACTAACGTGACACTTGAGCATCAAGAGTTGACTTTACTCATCAAGGAAGTTCGCACTTTCATGTAGGTCACTGTGGATCCCAAACTCCTTCTCATATATTCTCCGTTAGCTCATCTCACTTAAGAATGTTTCACTCAATTCAATGATTTGTGAAACGTTCGCTCATCACTCTCAAAAGAATGTCACAAGTACGGCTCTAAGTACCATATGCTTGCCCCTCATGTAAATCACCACTAATGTAAGCTCACTCGGCTTGAAATCACGTAGGGTTTTTTCGGCATGTACTGAAGGCTTTTGGACTAAGATAGGAAATGTTGAAATAGAACGGGTTCATCTTTCCTTAAGTACTCCATTTTCTCTTTTTGGCTCATGCTTTGCCGACTCCTTGAGTCATTTTGCTTTCCTTAGGGGAATTAGAGAGACTTGAAATCACTCTTTCTTGGTCATAATATTCATTTTCTCCTTCTTTGTTTTCTCTATGCTTTGCACTTTTGTTTTTCTTTGAATCCCTTCAACTCTTCAATTTATTCACTTTCTTTTTGCGTTTTTCTTCTGTTATTTCTTTTTCTTCATTTCTTACCTTAGTCCAAAAGCCTTCATTACATGCCGAAAAAGCCCTACTTGATTTCAAGCATAGTGAGATTACATTAGTGGTGATTTACATGAGGGGCAAGAATATGGTACTTAGAGTCGTACTTGTGACATTCTTTTGAGAGTGATGAGCGAATGTTTCACAAATCATTGAATTGAGTGCTACATTCTTAATTGAGATGAGCAAACGAAGAGTATATGAGGAAGAGTTTGTGATCCACAGTGACCTACATGAAAGTGCGAACTTCCTTGATGAGTAAAGTCAACTCTTGATGCTCAAGTGTCACATTAGAGCTATTTGTGCTTTAACCTTTAAAACATTACCATGTTGATGATTCACGAGTGTGTGGGTAATTTTTGGTCCCAAATGATGTGTGTTTGGTTCACATTAGCTTAGATGGAATAGATTTTTTCTTGTGGAGGTGGGAATTACCTTATTTACTTGAGGACAAGCAAAAGCTTAATTTTGGAGGAGTTGATAAGTGGGGATTTTGACTACTTATTTGCGCCTTTTGACTTTTATCTTAGTTCAAAAATGCTTAAAGGTATTCCCGAAAACTGATGAAATATGCTTACTTGCAGGAGTATTGGAAAATGAGTCAAAGTAATAAAATTCAACTCAAGAAGGAGTGATTTTGAACAAGCACAAAAATCAAGCAAAAAGGGTGGTAAGTATTCCCGCCTGTCACGCAGGTGAGCCGGGTTCGGTCCCCGACAACGGCGCCAAAAATTGATCTCGGCCAAATCACACCTCAGTTTGGGGGTGTGAAGCGGTCGATTACAATAATAATTACCCAACTGGGAGTCGGGATCGAATCCACAGGGAGCGTAGATGGAATTATATATTCGGACTAAGCGCGTAAAGTGTCTAAGATGCACTTCCACAAATAGAGTTTCTATTCTATCTCTAAATTATGCTACGGTTTGCAAATGTAAATCTAGAGAATAATATTTTTGGTGTTGTTTTTCAAGTATGTAAAAGATCTAGGGCAGTGACTTCCACCTAGGTATTTGCCTAACGGGTTGTGGGCTTTAGAGCGGGTTTTGTTGGTCGGGGTGTATTATAGAAATCAACACACAATTACCCACTCAATTACCTCTCGGTAATAGAGTGGTTTTGCCCAATTTGTCTTTCTCAAGTCCAAATGGGTATTGAACTAAGAAGTTGAAAAATTGCTCAAGTCGGGTTTTACTATCTCTAGGTTTAACCCTTTAATTGGGACTATCAATCTCTTGATTTCATCCCAAACTCTTGTTAGCCAAGTTTTCCTAGACTAATTCTCTCTTTCTCAAGTAGAGACCAAATCAAATAGGCTTGAACCAATGTTTGCAACAATTAATTCTACAATTATAGCAAGAACTAGGCCAAATAATACACACCCAACCATAAACAAGCCCTAAATCAAACACCCATTAGGTTCCCACACTAGGGTTGAGTCACAACCCTAGCTAGACATTTAGCTACTCTTAGTGGGTAATGAAGAAAATAAAGAAGAAAAGATGATAAAACTCATATTTAATGACAAATAGATAAAAATCCAATGCAAAATTGATAAGCTATGATAAAGTTGATTAAAAGAGTTAAGAATAACGACTACAGGCTTTCTGGTATTCAAAACTTGAATTAATTTCGTGAAAGTAGTCTATTTATACAAAGCTGGAATTTTAGGACAAAATTGCCCTTTAGGAGGTTCTGCGGCCACACAATTCTGTGTGCGGTCCGCACTTTGCTGCAGCTCTTGACTTGAGTGGTTTCTGTGGCTGCACAATTCTGAATTGTGGCTGTACTTCTTGAGTTATGCAAACTGCACAATTTTGGGTGCGGCCGCACATCTTGAGTTCTGCTGACTGCACAATTCTGGGTGCGGCCGCACATTTGATTTCTGCGCCCGCACAATTATAGTGCGGTCCGTAGATCTTGATTGTCTTGAATTCCCAACTCTCTGAACCTTG